>NC_089593.1:65111747-65326396 GCF_019320115.1 Miscanthus floridulus
TAGTCGCATACTTGTATACAGAGATGATGTTTTTATTGTACTATGGTCATGTTTATTTTAGCAGTACTCTGGTCGTTGTGTTATTACTTTGGTTGAGACTCATATTTGAAGTTAATGAAGGTTTGAGTTCTTATATGTGATGATGAAGTCTATACTCATGGCACAATTATTTTGTAACAAAAATTAAATTTCTAGCTATGAAACAAAATTAAATGTGCTGGCCAAAATGCCCTCGTTGCAACAAACTATCACGCAACCACTGTTTGTTGTTGCAATATACATTATTGCCACAAACTTTATCTGTTGCTATAGGACGTGTCTACCACCAATAATGACACGTTGCATTTTTCATCTATTATCACCAACAATGATTCATTGCATTCTCCATCTATTACCACCAACAATGAGTCATTGTATTTTCTATCTATTACCACCAACAATGCTTTGTTGCATTTTTTGTCTATTACCACCGACAATGATTTGTTGTATTTTCCATCTATTGCTCCCAACAATGATTCATTGCATTTCCCATCTATTACCACCAACAAATGAACGTGGCAATTGTGACTCTAGCCACCAAATTTGTTATGTTGCAATATTTCTATGATGCAATGGAGCACACTACATGGCAATATGGCCATATTCCCACATAACTATGGAGTGGCAATAAAGTTATTTTGCGACAACTTCATTCGTGGCAATAGTGTCATATGGCAGCCACATGTTTCGTCGCAACAGTAACTCACGCAACCATTCTGCTGGTAGCAATATCCGTGCTTGCAACCATATCGTGGTTGCGGTAGTTTTTTTTGTGCATTGCAAAACCATGATATTGCAACACCACATCAAAAGGATGCAAAAAGCTATTGCACCGTTCCAAATGCAACCACTTGTCAACGACCATACATAGATGCAATTGATCCATATTGCAACCAAAATAGCCATATTGCAACCCAATATAGGCGTCAAGACTACCTATACGGGTGCAAGGCTAGCAGAGTTGTATATGGAAAGAATAGTGTGCTTACATGGTGTTCCCAAGAAAATTGTGTCGGATAGAGGCACTCAGTTTACATTGCAATTCTGGCAGAAGGTACATAGATCTTTGGGGACAAAGTTGAATTTTAGTTCTGCTTACCACCCACAAACTGATGGATAGACTGAAAGGATCAACCAGATTTTGGAAGATATGTGAGAGCTTGTGCACTACAGTATGGTAATAGTTGGGATAAGAGTCTGCCATATGCAGAGTTCTCGTACAACAACAGTTACCAGAAGAGTCTCAAGATGGCACCTTTTGAGGCGCTGTATGGACGTAAATGTAGAACACCTTTGTTCTAGAATCAGACTGGTGAAACTCAAGTGTTTGGACCCGATGTCCTTAGAGATGCAGAAGAACAAGTGAGAATGATTAGAGACAACTTGAGAGTGGCTCAATCCCGACAGAAGAGTTACGCTGATACTCGCAGAAGAGAACTGACTTTCGAAGTCGGAGATTATGTGTACTTGAAGGTGTCACCAATGAGAAGTGTGAAAAGATATAATATGAAGGGAAGTTGGCACCGAGGTATATTGGACCTTTCAAGATCCTAGAGAGACATGGAGAAGTGGCCTATCAATTGGAACTGCCTGAAAGTTTGTCAGGTGTGCATGATGTGTTCCATGTTTCTCAATTAAAAAAAGTGTTTGAGGGTACCAGAAGAGCATATTCCTTTGAAAGAGCTTGATGTTAAGGAAGATCTTACATATGAAGAGTATCCGATAAAGATCTTGGAAACTGCAGAAAGAGTTACAAGAAGCCGAACTATAAAGATGTGCAAGGTGCAGTGGAATCGATATTCAGAGGATGAGGCTACTTGGGAAAGAGAAGAGGATCTGAGAAAATCTTATTTGCAACTGTTCGAGTAAGCGATCAACCAATCTCGAGGACGAGATTCATTTTAAGGGGGGTAGAATTATAATACCCTGAAAAATTTGCATTTTTCCAAAATAGATAAATGATTTATTAAGCAATTTTGTGAGCATTGAACCTAGGGAAATAATAATTTTTATGGAGTTAAAAAAACATAAGGTTAAAAACTTCTTGATGCATACATGTTGCTGCATATTTATTTTTGTAATGATTGGTCTTGATTCAAAGTTCAAATGAATTCAAATTCAACTTGAAAATGAGTTTGAAAAATTGATTTGGAAAAAAATAAAGGAAATGGTTTCCCCTCCCTTCCTCATTGAAAGGTCCTAATATGGCTAGAGGGGGGGTGAATAGCCTATTTAAAAATCTACAAATCAACTAGAGCAATTTGATTAGTATGACAAATAGCGTAATGCAAACTTGCTCTAGCTCTACAAGGGTTGCAAGCCACCTATCCAACAATTCTAGTTGCAATGAATACTTAGGCACACAAACTAGCTATGTAATTACTCACTAAGAGCTCTCAACCTTGCTACTCTAAAGAGCTCAACTAGATGAATGTAAATAATAAAGCAAGCTCTCAATTCTAATTACACTAAAGAGCTTATATCAACTAGTTTGCAAGAATGTAAATGAGTGAGTAGAGTGATTATACCGACGTGTAGGGGATGAACCAATCACAAGATGAATATATAGCCAATCACCGGGAGAATGACAAAGAAGAGAGACAATCGATTTTCTCCCGAGGTTCACGTGCTTGCCAACACGCTACGTCCCCGTTGTGTCGACCAACACTTGGTGGTTCGGCGGCTAAGAGGTGTTTCACAAACCTCGTCCACATGATTGGACACCGCAAGAACCGACCCACAAGTGAGGTAACTCAATGACACAAGCAATTTACTAGAGTTACCTTTCGGCGCTCCATCGGGGAAGGTACAACTCCCCTCACAATCACCGAAGGCGGCCACGAACAATCACCAACTCGTGCCGATCCTTCACCGCTGCTCCAACCGTCTAGGTGGTGGCAACCACCAAGAGAAACAAGCGAAATCCGCAGCACAACACGAATACCAAGTGCCACTAGATGCAATCACTCAAGCAATGCACTTGGATTCTCTCCCAATCTCACAATGATGATGGATCAATGATGGAGATGAGTGGGAGGGATTTGGCTAAGCTCACAAGGTTGCTATGTCAATGAAAATGTGCAAGAGTTCCCCCATGAGCTGGCCATGGGGCTATAAATAGAGCCCCAATCAAATAGAGCCGTTATACCCCTTCACTAGGCAAAACGCGCTCTGATCGGACGCTCCGGTCATACTGACCGGACACTGGCCCTCAGCGTCCGGTCGCCCGATGGACGCCACGTGTCACCAGCTTCAAATGTTGTTCGTCAGATTTCAACGGCTGCGAAGCTGACCGGACGCTCCGGTCAAAAATGACCGGACGCTGAAGCCCCAGCGTCCGGTCGTTTCCAGTAAGCTCCCCGAGGCATGTTTTTTCGACCGGACGCGTCCGGTCCACCTTGACCGGATGCAGACCAGCGTCTGGTGCTCAACCCTAGCCACTGTGCCGTCTGACAGCTCGACCGGACGCAGCCTTTCAGCGTCTGATCGCTGAGTGACCCAGCGTCCGGTCAGTAGACCGACGCCAGCATCATTTCAACCAACTCCATTTCAACTCTAACTTCTTCACCCTTGCTCAAATGTGCCAACCACCAAGAATTTTGCATCCGGCGCAATAGAAAATAGACATTTCATTTTTCCAAAAGCACCGAATCCCACCTCGCAAGCTCGACTGGAGGGAGAGAGGGACCCAAACCCATCTCAACCCTACAAACACCTTGTGCACATGTGTTAGCATATTTTCACAAATATTTTCAAGGGTGTTAGCACTCCACTAGATCCTAAATGCATATGCAATGAGTTAGAGCATCTAGTGGCACTTTGATAACCGCATTTCGGTACGAGTTACACTCCTCTTAATAGTACGGCTATCTATCCTAAATGTGATCACACTCACTAAGTGTCTTGATCACTAAAACAAAATGGCTCCTACATTTTATACCTTTGCCTTGAGCCTTTTGTTTTTCTCTTTCTTCTTTTCCAAGTTCAAGCATTTGATCATCACCATGCTATCACCATTGTCATGATCTTCGTCATTGCTTCATCACTTGGAGTAGTGCTACCTATCTCATAATCATCTTGATAAACTAGGTTAGCACTTAGGGTTTCATCAATTAACCAAAACTAAACTAGAGCATTCACCAGGGCTGAATGGTAGAGTGGCATTATCCTAGGCTAGCAAGCGGCCAGAATCAGCCCAGTTGACGACGGTCAGCGAAGAAGGCAGATCTTGTGGATATGTAAAACCTCTATAGAGTGTATGGTTGATCGATCGATACATGTGCCAACTTGTCGGCTATGGACTTTTCCTGAGTTTCGCTTAAACTAGATAAAGAGATGAGTCCTTCTTTTCTTCCCACGTGAGAGAGTGTCGGTCGTAGCCAGGGGCTACGGGCCTTGAGATAGTGCCGAGAGGGAGTTGGCATGTCGACTGAGCGACGGAATGGTGATGGTGTGGAGATGGTGGTATATCGATCCTAGGATCAAAACCTAGCTCTGGAAGGAAATAGGGTGGAATGGGTGTGGGAATGGTGTTAAAACTTAACTACACTATTATATACTTGATATGCTAAAACATAGGAAACCCTAGCCTTATAGGTTCCTTTTGATTATATCCAACTTGCATCCAATTTCCACAAAGCAATGCTCATAGGGTGGGAGTGGCCAGTACAAATCGTACTGATAAATTTTGGCACACAGGTTCTGCTGAGGAGTATAGCTCCGAGGAGTTTGATGGTTGAGAGGTTCGTTCCTACGCTCGAGTTTGGCGATCTTATCTTCAAGCTGTTCTGAATGAATGCTACTTTTGATTCCGCCAATGCGGCGATGTAATAATTTATGTAATTCCACACTTTATGTACTCTAATATTATCGTTGTATGGATGTGGTATTCGACTGGAATTTGGGTAATATGATCTACAATGGTCATAATACACTTCGACTCTGTGGATTTCCCTTCGTGGAAATCAGGTCGCTTTAGCAGACAAAGCCAAAAAGTTTTCCAAACTAAGGAAGTTTGATGATCTTGAAAACATGCCCAGCATATGGCACCTGGGAAGTAGTCACACGACCGGAGATTGTTGCTTCTTCATCGAACGATACACGAGAAAAGACAATAAAGGAGACAGGAAAGAAGACCATCAGAAGAAGGACGACGACGATTAGAGGGATAAAGGATTCTAGAAATCTAAGGGGACAGTAGCAGTGATCTTCGCTGGAGTCCCGGGTTCTAGGAGCAAGCATCAAGACAAGCTAGCTCTACGAACCATCATGGCAGCAGAACCAGCTACTCCTAGATACCTCAATTGATCGCAGTATCTGATTCAGTTCTCAAGAGAAGATCAATGGACTAGCGTAGGGAACGTTGGTCACTATCCACTGGTTCTGGATCTGACCATTGCTGGTATGACCGTCACAAAAGTCCTGATTGATGGAGGAGCAGGGCTCAACATCGTATTTTCTGATACACTAAGGAAGATGGGGCTAGAATTTGCCGGGATGATTACTCCAACGAGCGTTCCTTTCTATAGAATAGTACCCAGCAAGGCCGCTATGCCACTTGGACAAATCACTATGTCGGTTATGTTTGGAACTCCTACAAACTACCGCACCGAGTTCATCAAATTCAAAGTAGTAGACTTCAAATCGTCATATCATGCTATCCTTGGGCGACCAGCGTTGGCCAAATTCATGGCAATACCACACTATCCATACCTCTTGCTCAAGATGCCAGGGCCCAATGGTATACTCTCTCTCCGAGGCAACTTGAAGTGTACTTTTGATTACAACGTGCAGACAATCCAAATCGCAGCCAAGGCTTAAGCAGCCAATGGAAGAGAGGAAATCGCTACGGTCACCGCAGAAATGAACCTGGAGGAACTAGAGATCTCGACTAAGAGGCCCAACATCCTTGCCCCACCAAAAGAGGCAGATATCAAGCAAATCGACTTGGGTGCCGGTGATCCCTCCAAGACGGCGACCATCAGTGCCCACCTCTCTGAAAAATAGGAACTCGCGCTCACCAACTTTCTCCACGACAACAAAGATATCTTCGCTTGGAAGCCGGCCGACATGCCAAGTGTCCCGAGAGAGTTGGCTAAGCACAGAATTGATATCAATGAAGGCTCCAAGCCTATGAAGCAATGACTATGATGTTTTTCACCTAACAAGAAAGTAGCAATCAAGAAGGAAATTGCAAAACTGATGGCAGCTGGGTTCATAAGAGAAATCCTCCATCCTAACTGGCTGGCTAATCTAGTCTTGGTACAGAAGAAGAACACGGCTGAATGGCGCATGTGTGTCGACTACACGGATCTCAATAGGTATTGCCCAAAGGACCTATTTGGGCTACAGCGTATTGACCAAATTATTGATTCAATGACAGGATCTACCCTATTATCCTTTCTTGACTGCTACTCAGGTTATCATTAGATTGCATTATGAGAAGAAGATCAAAGCAAAACCTTTTTCATCACACCGTTCGGTGCCTACTGCTACAAAACCATGTTGTTTGGACTGAAGAACGCTGGCTCTACTTATCAAAGGGCCATCCAAACATGCCTAGGCAAGCAGATTGGCGAGAACACAGAAGCTTACGTTGATGATGTGATAGTTAAGACAAAGGATCCAACTATGCTAATTTAAGACTTGAAGCAAACTTTTGAGAACTTAAAGGAGTGGAAGTGGAAACTCAATCCAAACAAGTGCGTTTTCGGTGTACCATCTGGACAACTACTCAGTTTCTTAATGAGTCATCGAGGAATCGAGGCCAGTACCAAACAAATCCGAGCGATAATAGAGATGGGTCCCCCATGCTGTGTCAAGGATGTTCAAAAGCTGACAGTTTGCATGGCGGCTCTCAACCGTTTTATCTCACGACTCAGCAAGAAGGGATTATCCTTTTTCAAACTCCTAAAGAAGACGGGCAAGTTTGAGTGGATAGAGGAAGCCAAGGATGCTTTCGAGAAGCTTAAGGCATACCTCATCTCCTCACCTATTCTGACACCTCCTTAGAAGCATGAAGCTATGATGTTATACATTGCAGCAACTACCATGGTGGTCGGTGCGGCGATTGTCATAGAGAGAAAAGAAGAGGGACACATGTACAAAGTACAACGACCCATCTACTACATTAGCGAGGTACTGTCAGACTCAAAGGTCCAGTATCCGCATGTACAAAAACTACTCTACGCCCTCCTGATCATGTCCCGCAAGCTTCGACACTACTTTGATGGTCACAAGATCACGGTGGTAACTGATTTTCCACTAGGAGACATCCTACGCAATCGGGATGCAACTGGACGCATATCCAAGTGGGCAGTCGAGCTCGGAGTACTCAACATAGATTTCACTTCCTGCAAAGCCATCAAGTCTCAGGCACTCACGGATTTCGTAGCCGAGTGGACAGAGCTCCAACAGCCTACACCAGATGCTATTCTCGGCCATTGGAAAATGTACTTTGATGGATCACTCAAACTAGGAGGAGCTGGCACTGGTGTCCTCTTCATATCTTCAGATGGAAAACAACTCAAATATGTTCTTCAAATCCTCTGGCAAACTATGAACAATGAAGCAGAATACGAAGCCCTTATCCACGGGCTCTGGGTAGCTATCTCTCTTGGAATCAAGCGACTACTCATCTATGGTGATTCAGCAGTGGTTGTCAACCAAGTCAACAAAGACTGGGATTGCACCAAAGATAACATGGATGCCTATTGTGTTGAAGTGCGCAAGCTCGAGAAACATTTTCAAGGACTAGAAATTCTACATGTCTTGCGCAATTCAAATGTTGCAGCAGACATCCTTGACAAGCTCGGATTGGACAGGGTGAAGGTCCCACCTAGTGTGTTCGTAGAGGAGTTGTTAGCTTCCTCTATCAAACAACCCAGTGAGATAACCTCTAAACTCCTAGCTCCAGCACCCAAGTATTGGTAATCGCACCATCATGGACTCAGATCTTCATTGATTACATCAAAGAAAATAAACTACTAGCAAATAAAGAGGAAGCCACCCGAATCGTTCGCAGAAGCAAGAATTATGTCCTGGTGGGAGACAAACTCTATAGACAGGCCGCATCATCAGGAGTACTACTCAAATGCATCACAGCAGATGAAGGCAAAGAGATTCTAGGAGAAATCCACTTAGGATGTTATGGTAACCATGCTGCCTCAAGAACTCTAGTTGGCAAAGCTTTCTGTTCTGGGTTCTAATGGCCGACAACTTTAAAAGACGCAGAAGAACTCGTCAGGAAGTGTAAAGGCTACCAAATGTTTGCAAGATAGGCTCGTGTCCTAGCACATAATCTTATCTGCATCCCACTCGCTTGGCCTTTCTCGTGCTAGGGGCTGGACCAGGTAGGACCTCTTAAGAGAGCTAAGGGCAGTTTCGAGTCCATTTTTGTGGCCATTGATAAGTTCACCAAATGGATCGAATACAAACCACTCATCAAGTACAGCGCAGCCAAGGCAGTTGAGTTCATCCAAGATATCATGCATCGTTTTGGCATGCCCAATCGAGTCATCACAGATTTGGACTCTCCGTTCACAGCTATCGAATTCAGAAGCTGGCACAAGACTGCGGCATCAGCATCGACTATGCATCAGTCACCCACCCTCAGGCTAATGGACAAGTGGAAAGAGCTAACGTCCTCATACTAACCGGACTAAAGCCCAAGCTGTATGAAGAACTAGAAGACTATGGTTCCAAGTGGATCGAAGAGTTACCCAAAGTGGCATGGGGGCTACGAACTCAAGTCAGTAGAGCTACCGGATACTCACCATTTTTCCTAGTATATGGATCAGAAGCAGTGTTGCTGGCAGACTTGATCTGGATATCACCAAGGATAGAATAGTATGATGAAGGAGAAGCCGAGCACACTCGAAGGCTAGAGCTGGAGAGCACGAAAGAAGTCAGAGTCAATGCTACCCTACAATCCGCTCGCTATCTCCAAGGCTTAAGGTGCCACTATGACAAAAATACCCAACCCCACACCTTTCAAATTGGAGACTTGGTACTTTGTTGTATCTAGAAAACAGATGGACACCACAAACTACTCAGCCCATGGGAGGGTTCTTTTATAGTTTCCAAAGTCACTCGGCCAGGTTCATTCGAGTTGATGACTGAAGACGGCATACCAATTAAAAACTCATGGCATATCAGCCAACTACGAAGATTCTACGCCTGAAGATTCAAGATAGATTTTTTCAACCCCCATACCCAAGAATATCATATAATCAAGGTTCATGATCAATATAATAAATATAATATTCATCGTCAACACTTGTCGTACAGAACCACCCAATCCCGAGTTATTCAACCTGGATGAGAGTAAATAGGCCCAAGCCTACACTCGCCCTATCCCGAGTTATTCAACCCGGATGAGAGCAAAAAGGCTGCAAAAAGCCAACGCTAGCCCTATCCCAAGTTATTCAACCCAGATGAGAGCAAAAAGGCTGCAAAAGCTAATGCTCACCCTATCCCGAGTTATTCAACCCAGATGAGAGCAAAAAGGCTACAAAAGCCAACGCTCGCCCTATCCCATGACTAGTCCTAGCACGGATGAGAGCAAAATAGGATGCAAAAGATGACGCTCGTCCTATCCTGAGTTTTAGCAAATTCGAATGAGAGAAACCTGGCCGATCTAGCGCCGATGCTCACCAAGACTCACAAAGTCACACAAACCAGAGTACATCTGAAGCAAAAGAAGAGGGAATGTAGCTCTGAGTACCTAGATATGCCAACAACATTTTGGCTTACATCCAGTGCATTAGTCGCACCTTCTTTCGGCACTTAGCTAAATACGCTAAAATTCGTGCCAAACCCAAGAAGCAACAACCCGGATGATACTCAAAACTACTTGGACAAGTGCAGAAGACAACAACTCCAAGAAATAAGATTTTTATTACAAATATCTTCAAGGAATACAAGATTACATATCTTACAAGACCCAACGAATTCAACACAAGCAACCGTTCAATTAGTAGCAAAGAACCTAGTGGAATTCTAGCTCTGGAACGACTAGTTCCTACTGAGTTCTATTTGCTACTCCGAAGAACACACCCTACCCGGCCACACTGTTTTCTTCAAAGAAAGGGCACAATGCATCCAAGATTAGTGTCAGCGGCATAGGACCACAGGACTACTCGGACTGGGTAATGCCTACATGCATCTGTCTACCCAAGCCCCCTACTCCAATGTGATCCTGGATCAGATGCTGATCTGCACCGGATAGTCGCATGATAGAGTGGAAGAATCAACCCGGCGTTGCTGGATGAGGGAACGCGTTCCACATCACAAGACTTCTTTCATCTACCAGAACGGACTACCCGATGCAATACTGCTGAGAGACTAGTCTACCTCTAATCTCTATCACAAGACTTCTTCCATTCACTATAAGCTTTACAAGATTTCCTACTTATGCCCGAGGGCTGCTCTACTTCACAAACCAGTATATCCATGGCTAAGGACTTCAAGCTCAACGCTAAGACTTCACTGGTTTGCAACAGCTCGCCGGGGCGATATTTATAGACCAAGGAGCGGTGTACATAGACCAAGCCCACATGTGAAGTTAGAAAGGCCAGGTTTCTGTCATCCGAATAGATCAAGCTGGCAACCACCAGAGAAAAGGAACAAAGCAGTAATAGAAAGTTAGAAAGGCAAGAGGACCGCATGTGAAGTTACAGTGCACTCAGACAGCATATTTGAACGAATATTCCAATACTATGCGGCCCGTGATCGCGCTGCCTTTACCACACAACAATCACCTACAACCTACCTCTAACAGACAGACAGACATTAAAGACTTTAGCTACCTGAGTATACTACAGAAGGACCCTCTATCCGTGTTCTTCCAGAAAAAAGAACCCAGATATAGGCTCGGGGGCTGTAGGGTACATATGCTCAGGAGAGATTTTTTAGTTCTTCGGCTCAGAATTTTTAAGACCCTCCAACTTTTTGTTCCAAACAGCAAGAGGCTTGGGGGCTACACTCAGTGAGTGCACTTTTTCTCTGAAAAAGCACACATCACTCAAGGATTTTTTTAAGAAAGACCACTTGAAGGTTTCTCTTCGAAAGAACCCGGATCAAGCTTGTTTCACCTGGCGAGACCTGAAGAAACAAGAAGGCTTTCGAGTTCAACCATGAAACGCTCGGGGGCTTGTCGATACGAGATCCACAGGGTTCCTCATTGGTACTACTACTAGCAGTGGGCCCTGGCTTGGCCCACAAGCCTGACAGGAGAGGCGCGACATCAGACGACACCGACTCCAAGTAGAATAGGCCGGACTAGCCAGACTCCTAATAGAAAGTACCTTCTATAATTAAAATCAGAACACCTTCTTTGGATACGACTAGGATTGTAACCGCGCCATAGCTGTCTCTCCCTATATAAAGAGAGGCTATGGGCACCCCCTGTAACACGATCATAACAATCAATCCAACGCAAAGGCCAATGCCAACTGGACGTAAAGGCTATTACTCGATCATGAGGGCTCGAACCAGTATAAATCGACTGTCTCTTGCATTAACCATCGAGTTCAGAATACACCGAAGCCCGAACAACTGTCCTGGGTACCCCCATGGTAGACTATTGGTGGTAAAACATCGACAGCTGTGCATATGCAAATGTTGTGGCGCCATGCAGCGTGTGGGGTCCGTGCATGCGCGGTGACGAGAGAGAGAGAATGACCAGCGTTGGGAGTCAGAGAGGAGCGCGGGGCCCGTATCTGCATGTGCCATTTGCTGCTCTCGTGATGGGTGACCGTGGGTATCGAGCTCTGCGCTAACGTAGGCGTTTCATGTGTATGTTTCATATGTTTGATCCGGATGTTACATGTATTTCATTTGGATGTTGCATATGTTTCAATGTCTATACACGCATATTGCAAGTTTATCTTCTAAATATTTCGGCTGTTTCATATGGATGTTATTTGTTTTCATCTGTATGTTGCATATGTTGCAGTGGTTATCCGTGTATGATGCAAGTTTATGTTCCAAATGTTTAACTTGTTTCAGACGTATGTTGCAAGTGCTTTTATCTGAATGTTGCATATGTTGCAGTTGCTATACACATATGTTGCAAGCATATGTTTCAATTTGTTTCACCTTGTTTCAGTATGTTGCAGCAAGTGCTGCTTCCCACACGCTCTGACTCATGGGCACGCACGCGCTCACCCAACTAACGATGCCTATCTCTGTCATGTGGGCTAGCTCCAATAGTTGGACGTGCACGCAACGGGCGGTCAGTGCCCAAACGGCCGAGCACTCCCTTGTCAAAGTGCATGTGCGCATGCAAAGCGCTAGAGTGGGCCAGAACCCAACGGATGTAGAACTAGGCGCCTTGCACCACCAAGCATGGCCCACCACGGTGCAGCACGTAGCCGGGTCAACACATGGGTACGCGTGTTGTGCTCCCTCCCTCTCTCTCATGCAACTGGGCGGGCCCCACACGCATGCTCTCCCGTGCAGGCGCAGTAGCACAGGCGCGGGGCACAGCAGCAGCAAGAGGTGGCGCGGGGCACAACAGCACGCGGGCGTCTGGAAGCACGTGTCCATCCTAACGTCCAAGCGCTAGCCCTTTCATGATGGTACAGGCATATTTCGCCATTGGTGATGTGAATTGTCTAATTTCATTAAAGTCGGATGTCCTGCAGCAAAATCTACCTAACATTTATCATAAAATATATTGGGAAAATGGTATTCTTGCCCCTTACACACATATGTAATTGTGATTTTGCCCTTAACTGTAGCAAAGTCAACGCGTTTTTGTCCCTGGTCAACGCGAATTTGCTCCTGTTTTTACCGTTGACCAGGGGCAAAATCGCGTTGACTTTGCTACAGTTAAGGGCAAAATCACAAAGTTAGAAAAACGAGGGCAAAATCACAATTTCACGTTAAAGTAGGGACAAGAACACAAGAGCCCCAAATATATTTATAACCATATTTTTTTATTATCAACAAATTTATTTAAATTTAGAATAGTTTGACTTTAATTTGGTCAGATACATAATTATACTCGCTCTATTCTAATTATAAGATGTTTTGGCTTTTTATATAGATACATTACTTTTGCTATGTATCTAGTGCCACCTTATTATTTATAGAAAAAAAAACAGAGATTCAACATTTTATTGGCATAGTATATTGCCCGTGCTAATGCTACGATAAAATAGAAAATAGGATAAAATTTATAAAAAAAATAAAACGAATAATTAGATTCATTAAGATTCACGTTCCTTGATGATCCTCCATGATCAAGGCTACATACTCCTCGGCTTGCTCCTCAACTATTGCTTTTTGGCCTCCAGCCTCCTGTAGCAATATGAAAATATTAAACAAGTTTAAATACAAGTTCTCACTGGACAAGAGTTCTATATTTGCAGTTTCATAATGGTATACGCTGAAGTTACATATCCTTACCAAAATAAGAGGCAGGCGCAAAATCTAAGTTAGATATACCGAAGTTACCGTTTTTTTTATTAAATCATACCAAGTACACTAAAAACAAGAATACACAGATACAATTAGAGAAATCACGGTAAAATCAGTTAAGCTGACATTGCATAGTTCCCAGTCAACAAAAGAGCTTCCAGTATGAAGGCAGTATCAAGGGTGTAGGAACAGGAGGCAGAATCTTAAAAGCAGCGTGTACACACTCAATTTACCAATGGCTTCTATGAATTTTCTCCAAAGGCAGTACATCAGAAACAAAATACAGGGGATATCAAAGTGCCTAATTTCTTAGCCCATGAGCTTTGGGGATATCAAAGTGCCTAATTTCTTAGCCCATGAGCTTTCCAAGGATATTCAAAGTATATGAATAACGGAGGTGCAGTATTCAAAGTACAATCAACAAACGAAACAATATCTTGCATACTTCTTTTTCTTTAGATACAGATTCTCTAGACAAGAATCTAAAACAAAATAAGGCACAGCTTATTCCAGATTAGGAAGTTTGGACAGTTGCTATGCCTAACTTATGCAATTTTATCAGATGTCAGCATTTTCCTTTCACTCCACATACTACTGTAATTAATAAAGCAATCTTAACGAACACTTCAATTACAAACGTAGATTCTAGGACATCGACACAGTGCTAACTGTGACATTTTGACTTGTGATTTGTAAGAACATATGTAGTTTCAAATAAAAAAATATATGTTGCATATTTTTTTAAGAAAAGTAGGACCGGAGAGAGCCCTGGCCTCTTCAGAAGTCTTAAATGTTGCTACCTACTGTTATCGAACTCCCAACCTCATGGAGCAGCATTCTAACCTGCCTCCTCCAGCTACATAACCCTCCCACAATGTAAAGGTATTTTCAACCAAGAATTTAGGAGTACTAATTATATGTTCTCAATCTACAGAATCATTGACATATTAATGGTTAAACTGAATATCTGACAAACAGATGTTCTACCACAGATGGCAAGACGTTGATAGTATTATACATGTGCACACGAAACTATCCATGAAAGTTGTTAAATGCAGGACGACTATAATGTTCATGTACGAGCTACCAAGCATTAGCCTGTCATTTTCAACCATAAATGCTAAAGAGTAAATTTCACCGACGGTCCTCAAACTTGTCCCGCGTTCTCAAATAGGTCCCGGTACTCTAAAAACGCGGATTCGTGGCACTAAACTTGGTTTAATGTGTCAAGGCAGTCCAAATTAGCCACAGGTGGGCCACGATGCCGATGTGGCATGCCTAGGTGGACTCGGTGGTACAGCTCGGTTGGAAATATGCCCAAACCCCCCTCTGAAGCTTGCCCTCCCTCATTCTGTCCCACCCCTATGTACTGGCCCGACGGCGGCAACGAGAAAGGCGACCAGAGAGGCGACGACGGCGGCGCTGAACGCGGAGCGGCCATCACCGGTGGGTGGTAGTGGTGGAGGGCGACTCGAGTCGTCGCGTCCCACTCCCCAATGGCTCCGTAGCGTCGAAAGGAAGGGGATCCCCTGCCCGAGTACTGTGAGTTCCTCCTCTCTACATACTGTTAGGGTCAGGTTGGCCGACTGTAATGTGGGAGTAAGATTGAGATCAATTAGTCCAAGATTGAAGTTGTAGTGTTGCTTAGTATCTGTTTGAGTTGCAATTTTTGGGATGCTAGGGTTTGATGTTGGTGATTTGGTATACTGTAGGTCTTGATAGTACTCACATTTCAGTAGAAATTCATCATGGTGGGTTTTTCTGTGGAGTTGGAGCCAACCATACCTATGTCGATGAGAAAGTGGACTGGTTTGACCATATGGATGTAGATTTATGGTGTTACTTTTGGGTTGTGGAATTTGTTACAAAACTTGGCTATGTGGTGTCTGCTCCCAACCTGAAAGTGTACTGGTTGTTGCCTGGCAAGGACATTTCTGATGGTCTAAGGATTATATCCAGTGATTTAGACACAAAAGTAATGAGGGAATTTGCTGACAAGACGATGAACTTTGTTCTGTACATTTATCATCACTACCAAGGTCTGCCCCCCGAAGACATAGTTCTCAACCCAGTTGCTGCTTTGCCCAAGGTCCTAAGCCCAATGAAAGTGCACTATGTGGAGAAGATTCCTGGTAAGAGGCTCCCAGATATGTACAAGGACTTGCCAAAGGCTGATGCAGTAAGTGAAGTAGATTTGGCTGATGGTGGCTCTGATGCATAATTTAATTGGGGCAGTGGAACTGATGACAGTGAAGAAGATCCAAACTTTGTGGGCACTGACAATGAGGTAGAAGATGGTGATGATGATCTGTTCATGGACACTATGGTTCAAGAAGTTGGTAGAACAGCAAGGAAGAGAAAGAAGGCAGCAGGAAGCAGGCTACAGAAGCCAAAGGCAGTGGTGAATGATCCAATTGAATATGAAGCTGATAGTGGTGACAGTGAAGAAGAGTTGGAATAGCCTGATGATAGTGATGCAGAAGGTGGGGTCAGACTGAAGTTTAAGACCTTTATGCTTGAAGATCTCAACAATCCAACATTCAAGGTTGGTATGGCTTTTCCTTCAATTGAGATGGTGAGGAAGCCTGTGATTGAATATAGCCTGAGACATAGGGTGGACCTAAAAATGCCAAGGAATGACAAGAGAAGGGTTAGTGCACATTGTGCTGAAGGTTTCCCTTGGTATCTTTATGCCTCATATGATAGCAGAGCAAAAACTATTGTGGTTAAGAGATATGTTGCAGAACACAATTGCAGGAGAGAGTGGGCTTTAAAGAGATGCACAGCACGTTGGCTTGTTGAGAAGTACTTGGACAGTTTTAGAGCAGACCCAAAGATGACATTAGCGAATTTTGGAAGAGTAGTCCAGAAGGAGTGGAACGTGACACCCTCCAGGAGCAAGCTTTGCAGAGCAAGAAGTGTGGCATTGCAGCAGATATATGGGGATGAAGTGGACCAGTACAATCATCTCTGGGACTATGGAAATGAGATAAGGAGGTCCAACCAAGGCAGCACCTTCTATCTTAGCATAGCTGATGGCCATTTCAACCATTTATATGTTTCTCTAGATGCTTGTAAAAGAGGTATTCTAAGTGGATGTAGACATGTGATATGCTTGGATGGATGTCACATCAAAACCAAATATGGAGGCTAGATGCTAACTGCAGTTGGTATTGACCCAAATGACTGTATTTTTCCAGTAGCATTTGCAGTTGTCGAGGTGGAGTCCAAGCAAACTTGGAAATGGTTTCTAGAAACTCTGAAACAAGACCTGAACATCTAGAACAAATATCCCTGGACTATAATGACTGACAAGCAAAAGGGTTTGATACCAGCTGTGCAAGAAATCTTTCCTGACTTAGAGCACAGATTCTGTGTTAGGCACCTGTATCAGAATTTTCAAGGAAGTTTCAAGGGTGAGAATCTAAAGAATCAGCTGTGGGCTTGTGCCAGGTCTACAACTGTGACAAAGTTCAACACCAATATGGAGATGATGAAATCACTAGACCCCAAAGCTCATGCATGGTTGGAGCAGATGATGAAATCACTAGAAGACTACAGAAGAAGCAGTGAAGAAGACCAAGACAGCAGGGTCCTAGTTAACAAGATCAAAGAAACATCTTTTGTCAATGTAGATATGGCTCACCTTTGGTGAATCTAGCTCACCTTTTGTGAATGAAGATAGGTCTGACCTTTTGTGTTGTAATGTGCTCCAAAAACATTCTGGATGCATACATCTATGTAAATATTAGTCACATGGTGCTTTGAGCAATAGCCAGAACTAGAAATTAGCTCAGCACCTTATATATATGATGTAAGATATGTGCCAGAGCATGTCTCTGAATTGCAGTTTTAGCACCGACAAGAAGTTGAGTCTCGCTCTCGCCTTCATGGTTTCCCTAGCCCAAAATCTGCCCGGATCCCCTAGCTACCAAAGCGGCGTTCGGTTGCTTCATCCTTGTCCTCCTGTTCAGTTCGACGAAATGCCTCTGCGACTCTTGGCTGACAGACTACGTATTGCAATTTAATTTTTTTTTCACCTAAAATTTGGGGGTAGGGGGCGGGTGTGTTTGAGCGATAGATGATTCCCACCCACTTATATATTGATTGATCGAATGGGTTGAGCCTTGAAGTAGACAGAGCCAGTTACAGAGACTGCTCAAAATAGTGAAGTTCTTTGTTGCAACTATTTGGCTTGTAGCCAGGACAGTGGTGAAAATGTTCGTAGCCCAAAACCTTTGCTCTACCTGAGGTGAATTTGAAATTGAACCTTTTTCAGATTAAGATACTGTGACTTTTTCAACGAATTTTTGAAACTTGTCAAAAACATGATAAATTTGGCATACACGTCGGAACCCTGGCCCCTGGTCTTCCTAACATGAAGCTGCCTGTTAGCAATAGGAGCTTTAGATTTCTGTTGCCGACAGAGACATACTGTGCTAAGGTCTGATTGGATTCGGTTTAACCGTCCCAAAAAAAACCTTCACCTTGTGTGATTCGCAATTTGGATATCGTCCAAGCCATGTGTGCGAATAAAGATCAATCCTAGACTCAGCACACGCAATCTGGAAACCGCATCCCCTTCTTTTCGTCAAAGCATATAAAGTTGTTCTTTGCTCAAAGAGGCAAGGATCTATTCATACATGTAGCTTCGCGTGGTGTTAATGTACTGAAGAATAAAGCTTGTTGTGCATAATACACTCAAGGTATCAATGCAAAGCTGCTCAGTAGGTGCCAAAGATAACATTATACGCAGGGCGTTGGATTAAATCCTTTTCATATTATTTAACTATGACTTTTGATGCATATATGAAGTTGTTTTTTTTCTGCACGCTATGTAAGTAGGCCTTTGTAAAATCAGGGGTGGCACAGCATCAGCTCTGCTGATCAAGTGGAAAACTGTTGGCACAGCTCGCGCAAATATTGTAAATACTCTCCTCTTATCAATGAAAGCCGGTAACGGATCCTTCAGAAAAAAAAGACTTTTAAACAAAAATTTGAAACTTGGCAATGATCGACATCGGAACCTACCCCTGGCCTTGGTCCTTACATGAAGCTGCCTGTTAGAAATAGGAGCTTTAGATTCTGTTGCCGACAGAGACAGACTGTGCTAACGTCTGATTGGGTTCGGTTTAACCATCCTAAAAAACCTTCATCTTGTGTGGTTTACAATTTGGATATCGTCCAAGCCATGTGTGGGAATAAAGATCAATCCTGGACTCAGCACACGCAATCAGGAAACCGCATCCCCTTCTTTTCCTCAAAGCATATAAAGTTGTTCTTTGCTCAAAGAGGCAAGGATCTATATAGTGTCAATGTACTGAACAATTTAGGTTCGTGTGCAGACTGCAGAGTACACTCAAGGTATCGATGCAAAGCTGCTCAGTAGGTGCTAAACACAACCTTATATGCAGGGCGTTGGATTAACATCGGGAGCACCAGTCTTCCACCCAAGAAGCTTCCACAAACACTGCAGCAGCCAGCATCCCTTGTGAGTTGTTCTGGTCGGTGCCAGCGACGAGATGGCAAGCGCCGTTGGCGAGCTGATCACTGGCAAGCTTGGCGAGCTTGTCTGGGATGAGGCTACCCTGTTGTGGAGATTCAAGGACGACGTGGATGGCTTGAAGAGGACCATGGTGAAGCTGCAAGCTTTGATGCGCCATGCTGACCGGAGGGAGGGCCAGGATGAAGGAGAGAAACGAGAGATCATGCGGGTTTGGATGAAGGATTTCAAGGCTGCAGCCTACGACATTGAGGACTTGCTGGATGAGTTCGAGGCTATTGAGCTCATTAAGCAGGACCAACCCAAGGTTTGGCCTGTTATTAATACTCTCGGTCAAATTTACATGCTTTTAGCTCATAAATTTACCCATCCTTTCACTCCCAAATTAATATGCTTTAGAATGGTATTGGGGAAGAGCAGAAGAAGTGGAACCGCTAATCCTTAATTTGAAACAAGAATTGAAAGCTTTTAACATGTTACATCATCCGTGAAAAACAGATAGTGAGGTCTGGTTGTTAAAATAAATTTGAGTGATCAAGCTATTAATTTAGCCATAAGCAGTGGTTGATCTAGGAAAAATAATAGGGGCTTCTAACACTTATCTTACACCTCTACCTACTCGTTTCAAGCTTCCATAGGTACCAATTTGGGGGGGGGGGAGCTCAAGAGGGGCCCATGCTTCGAGTAGTGGTAGCGGGGCTCAAGCCCACCCTGCCTCAGTGCTATATCTGTCCCTGGCCATAAGAACATTTAAATTGGGCCTTGTTTTAACATATACTAGAAAAAAAACTCGTGTGATGTAACAAGAGCAAAATAAGGCTACTGAAGCAAGACCGTGATATTATTGGTAAAATCAAATCATTGCGGCCATGAACGGCAGAGAACGAGCTTGTGGCTTGGTGGTTGGGCCACCATAGTGTGAACCAACTAGTCAGGAGTTTGACTCTCCGTCTCGCATGTGCAAATTTGTGCGTTGTGAAATATATCCCCTCGTCGATAAAGTCGGGTTCGTGGATTTGTTTTAGGCAAAGTGGTTGAGATCTTCTACCTTTAAAACAATGCTCTTGGGAAGGTCATACCCCTAGCTGGTCCAACTTCTTTTTAAATTTAGAATTGCACTCACAACAAAGTCAAAGGACTCTGGCTAGTGATGGAAGTGGGTCAGGTATGGTGAGGGTTTAGTAAATACCCGTTAGACACCAATTGACTACTGAGTAAAATTTCATACACCCGCGGATAACAATTGCACCGTACCCGTACCCAGTCGGGTATGATACCCATAGGTACCCACACCCGCAAGATAAATTCTCACTAGGGAAGAACGTGTAATATGTTTGCTTCTACAACTTCTTTTGTTTTTTCCACCAGTGAATAATCATAGGAATATTTTAAGAATACTATAATACATACTAAACCACATGTACAACTCAATTATCTATAATTTTATTTTTTCTTACAGATTAAGCTTTTTTTTCTTACAGATTAAGCTATTCTTTTCATCCTACAATCCACTCCTATTGCGGTTTACAATAGCTCATAAAATGAAGAAGGTAAAGGAAGCTTTAACCAACATAGAGAAAGAGGGTCGTCAGACCCTTAGCCTAGTGCCCCATGATACACCACTGTGGGCCAACGAGGTGTCTACAAATCAAGCTACCATTGCATCCACAAATGGAGACACTGATATTAAAATGGTAGGAAGGGACACTGAAAAGGAAAAGATAATGAAGTTTCTGAAAAGTGAAGCTGAGGAGGTTATCTCAATCATTCCTATTGTTGGACTTGGTGGCATGGGGAAGACAACACTAGCCCAATCAATTTTTTCAGACAATAGAACCAAAACCTTTGATCTACGGGTGTGGGTCTATGTGTCTAAGAAGTTTGATCTGCAAAGAATTGGGGAAATAATCATATCAACAGTGTGTAGAAGTACTAGTATTGAACCAAGTGAACGGTACATCACCCAAAAAGATGGTGATTTGCAGTCCATTATTGAAATATTGAAATCTATCCTTCATAACAAAAAGTATTTGATTGTTCTGGATGATATGTGGGAGGAAGGTGTGGATAATTTGGAAAAACTGAAGCAGATGCTACAATATGGTGGGAAGGGAAGCAAGATCATATTAACTACACGAATGCAACATGTAGTGGATAAGTTGGATGTTGGTGCTCTAGCTAGTCAAGGAATAATCCGCCCTATGCGCAAGAGTGACCAAATCAATTTAAGCATTTTATCAGATGATGATTGTTGGAATGTGATGCGACAAATAGCATTCAGGCAAGATGATGATCTATGTGGATTACAAGCAATTGGGAGACAAATCGCAAAGAAGTGTGCAGGTCTACCTCTACTAGCACGATCTCTTGGATTTTTGTTATCCCAACATAAGTCCACAGAGGCATGGGAAGATATAAGGGACAAGAAGATTCTTTTGGATATGAAAGAAGACATTCAGTTGCAAGACCCTTTGGAGTGCCTCATGTTGAGCTATTACTACATGCCATTAAAATTGAAGTTGTGCTTCACATATTGTGCAGTTTTCCCCAAGGGCTTCACTATTACTAGTGACCACCTCATCCAGCAATGGAGGGCCCTTGGATATATTGAACCAATCGATGGAAAACAATGTGTTCACTATTTGTTGGGGATGTCTTTTCTTCAAATTTCGAAGACTTCTCAGGTTAGTAAAATAATCTCTTTGTTCCCATTTGTTGGTTCTTGCAACATGGTGCAATGCTGCCAGGATGCTAAACTCCAAGATTGCCAACAATTCTTTGTTAGTACTTATTTGGGTACGAATAGAGTGGCATGGTGGTCTTATCCCTTAGTTATAACCACATCTGGTTCGAATAACTTGATACAATTCATGCTTCTGAATACACTTCCTTTACATTATTTAAGTTTGTTAGCACGTACTTCAAAATTGGGGATACGCCTGTAAACCCATGCTCCTACATGGGTTAGTAACTTTAAGGGACATGAGTGTTAAAAGTTTGTGGATATATTTACGACCTACAAATAATCAAAGCTGCTTATCTTTGCTCTATATCATTTGTTCATAATCTAACACAATGTTGGTGTAGATACTTTATAGTTACCAATTTCTCTAATTTTCTCAATCCACATTTATAGTTTTTTGCCATTGTACATCCATATGTCTGACATATGTTCATGTAAAATTTAGCTTGAGCTACATGTTTTATATGAAATCGATACACGCATAGCCTTTGGGTGGAGACACATATCATGCATGGATGCCTTAAATTAGTTTTTTCATGCTAACAATGGCATAACTGGGTAGTTTAGAAACATATATATGAGTGCTAGGGGATTTTTTTTATAATGGCGTAGGTAGGCAATTCTAGATGCACTTTTATAGGGTTTACTTCAGTTTTTAAATTTTAATAGTGACAAGTACGTATAACTTTGATAAGAATTTAGGACTACTTTCGATTATTATTTTCATAATGACATAGGCAGGTAATTTATTTGAAGATTTAGTCTTATTTTAAGTTATTTTTCCTATGACAAAGGTGGGTAATTTAGATATAGATTTACAGGGTTAGTTTAGACTACTTTCCTGATTGCAAAGGTGGCTATTTTTTAGAAAACACAATAGATCTAATAGATATTATTAATGATGATTAGATATTAGAATCTAGCACATTGATAGGTACATGTCTCTATTTTTGTGTGAATTTATAGATTTTACCCCTTTTCTAGTCTAGCAAATTGATAGATACGTTTCTATTTTTGTGTGATTTTCTAGATTTATCCCTTTTACAGCACATCTTGTAAAAAACTAATGTGAGGGTACAAAAAAAATCTCTGATTACTAATAATAGTAAGATAGCATAGAAGCTTTTTTAAGTAAAGCTTTTTTGCTTTTAGAAAATAGAATTATTTCTAGCCTAGCGTCTAGATTTTCTAAAAAGGGTAAGTTTAAGGTGTGTACTTGCTTGTCGTTCTTGTTTGTGGTACTTCTGTTTCTTGCTTCTGAAATCATCTTGAATCCATATCCTTTATAGTTCTTCTTGTCACCTGGAATCCTTGTCCATGCAAACACAAAGAAAACACGAATTATTTTATCACTTCTCGATAGTTTTATCACAACTCTCAGGCATATTTGAGAAAAAAAGAAAAGAAAACATGAACTCATAAGCAGTTATTGTGCCAACTGACGAGAAATTTCTTGGGAATGTTATGTTGGGATATTTACTTTATTTAACTTGTTAGAGTCATAAGAACTGATGCTTATATTGATAAAAATGGTTAAGTTTCCATGTATTTCATCGAATGGCAACAAATCAATCACAAAATTCTAAACATTCAGGCTATGAATCTTTTTTTGTTTTTTAATAAATGATTGTTTGTTAGTCAAAAAGGTGGCTATCAGAAGGTAGAAGGAAATATTCACATTGATATTCTGATTGAAATGTTGAATTGATAACACAATGAAATAAATATAACCAATATACTCTAGTGATAACTCAAGAGCCTGAAGTTCGCTTCCGAAAAAGAAAAAGCCAAGAACCTCAAGGGTAATGAGGACCCTAGCGCACAATACCATTTTTTCTCAAATACGCAAGAAGGATGTATATGTTTGTAGTAAGTAGAAGAATTAATGGTGTGTTTGAGGAATGAGGTGGTCCATCATCTACTTATTTCTCACTTTTTTGTTTGGTTTGTGGAATGAAATAGGTTGATGCATCATCACCTCATTCCTCACAAGCTAACGAGTAGTACTAGTACGAGGAATGGAGTCATTCCACCAAATTTGAGAAATGAACTCACGATGCACCACCTCATCTAGGATTGAGTGGCTCCTCAAACCAAACACCCTATAAATGTTTTGAGTGCAACTTGGCTGAAACAGCACTAGCCTCAAGGAGCCTAACAGAATGAGGTCTGGATTAATTTTTTTTCAACTTTAAAAAATAGAACATAGGTAATCGTTTTGTTGGACAAGAATTCAATATAACAAAGAATTCCAAACAAAGTAGGACACATTTAAGAACTTTAGGGTCTGTTTGGTTGAGCAGTGAGAAATTGTAGGTTTGGTAAGAAATATCTGTAATGCCCTCGAAAACTTCAAAGATTGTTTATATATGCAAATTATTCCATAAAACACCATGTTGTTCGCTGATTCACATGTAAATGACCATTTCAGAAAGGGAAACTTTTAAAAATGTTTTGCATCCGCCATTGACATAAGGTCCACATATCGACCTCTCGCACTAACCAAAGCATCAGCTATCGTATTGCAAATGTTATCCATGGTATCCTCATTCTCCCAATCTAAACTGCCATCTCTTTGTGTTTGTGTCATGGCACATGTAGGTTCTTGTAGGTACTTGTCGGAGTTATGATACCCCGGGTATCTCAAGACACCGATAAGTTAGTCGCTCAGGCAGCCCAGCTAGCAGAAACTAAACAGCCATGGCCCAACTAAGCCACACGGACCCTGGGCCACACACCGATGCAAGCGGTCCATCATGACCTCTCCCTTCTCCTTCCACTGCACGCAACGCAGCCTCACTCAACCTCTCTTCGGTCCCGACCCTTGGGAAGGGATAAGGAGAGATCGGGCGCCATCAAGTAGACCTGCCCTGACAAAGACAGGCACACTCCACTCACTCCGCTAGGACTGAGAGGACAGCCATCTCGGGGCAGACGCCATCCCTGTGCGCCCTTGCGCAGACAAGACGACTCCGCCAGGTGATAACAACCGGTACGGCACTACACCGTCCAAGTCCAGTCCAACAAGATGGGCGTATGGCCCCACCCACTACGGGATGGGCACACGACCCTGGCCTTGACTTTCAAGACCGGCCAGGCCACTAGAGACCTCGACCTCACAATCTGAGGTCGAGGCCATCGGCATCACAACCTGCAAAGGCAGCCAACGACTCGGGAGCGGCTACCTGCTCCTGCACTGTCGCCACGATGCCACCGGGAGAACAGGAGGCGATGATGAAGGCCACGACAAGACCACGTCGCGTAGGACAGTTGGTGAACCACCTCCGTGCCAACAGTGCCGACATGATCGGCACTGTAACATCACGCCCTGCCACGCCGTGATGTGGGAATAAGACCACGACGACGACCATACCGGAAAGTGCGACAACGCCAGGACAAGACATGCTTGCTTGTAGGCCAAGTTTACTTACTTCTCCCTCCCTCGGGCTTACGACCGCTCAGTCGAGAGAACCCTTCTCTCCATATGTAACCTGGCCCCTGGACTCTATATAAGGGGAGCTAGGCCTCCATTCCAGGGGGACGGAACCTGAGAAACTCCATTCGGGCTTTCGTTCACCTCACTCCTCCTACCTCTTTCCCTTAGCTTACACACCCTATTGTAAGACTTCATAGCTCTTGAACCGAAGAACACGAACTCGAACACCTCTGAGACTGGATGTAGGGCTCCGGCCTGAACCAATATAATTTCCTTGTGTCTTTGAGTGCTATCGCCGTCTTCCTAGAGCAGCGCGACACACGTATTCACTAGTCGGTTGACAAAACACCGACAGCACTCCTTGTCAGCATCACATCTATCAAACTTGATATCTTGCGTTTCTTTTTCCCTGATTTTGATTTCTTTATGTGGAGTTTTTTTTGTACCTCAGCCACATCCTCATCACCGGACTCATCGGTCCCTATTGAGGAAACCTGTGGGTGGCCTTGTTCCCAGCTTCTATCTCTCCTTCGCAGATAGTATCAATGAAATGCCAATCTGCTTTCTCATCCAAACTTGAATCAAGCAAAAACAATATTTGATTAGGTTCAGTGTTGTACATATATACAATATGATGGAGCAATTTTTTAAAAAAAATACACCACCATGCCGTTACTTCTACTTGACCATTCACCATTGTTACCAGGTTGAAATGCAACTTCAATCACCTATCTGCACCCTGTCATTTATGCTAATTTTGACGAATGGGAAGGGGGTGAGTTACATATCTGGGACTGAGGCTTTGGCCTTCCAGAGCGTAGAGAGGGGCGGCGAGGTCTGGCGAGGGGCAGCATGGCTTGTCCAGGCCGGGTGAGGGGACGAGCTGCCCCAGCCAGGGGCGGCGAGGGGCGCCACAGCTCCACGTGGTGAGGCTCGGAGAGGGGCGGTGCACGTCTGACGAGGTGAGCTGAGGGGCAACGCAGGTGTAGCGAGGCTCAGTGAGGGGCGCAAGATCGACGAGGGGTGGCAAGGTGCGCACTGGTCCTAACCCTATAGCATGCCGGTGGGGAGTCAAGAGTCAGAGAACAAGCGAATGAGGATAGAAGGGGTATGTCCATAACTGATGGCAGGCAGGTAATTTTGGAGAAAAATTTGATTCCACAACCAGAGAAAGTAGGGTAGCAGTTACTGAGAGAATTGGTGCAAGTCCAAGCATCACAACTTTATGGCAGGCAATCACAAGTGAATGCATCCTATGGGGCTCTGCTGGTCCAAAAGGACTCTAGGAGCTGTTGGCTAGGTCACTTGTTGTGGGTAATTTTTTTACTAAGTTTTTGTTGGTACTCTTTGTCGCTTTGCCTGTGCTAGACTAGTTTCTTTGGCCTTGTGTCCCATAGTCACAGGTCTTATTAGTTGGGGAAGGCTTGCTCTGGTCTAGTGTTTTCCTTGGGGAGGGGGATTCTTCTCCCTCCTTTGTACTTTTCTTCCTTTCTTCTCTCTTGATGAAATGATGCACACTCTCTTGAGTGTTCGAGAAAAAAAAGGTTTGGAGGCACTCCATCAAAACACAGTAATTGCGATGCTTCCAAAGGGCCCAAGCACCAAGGATTACAATAGAGTTGGTGCCCTACTTAGACTGCTCATCAATCCCTCTTAAAATTTTCTCCCACCACTAGTGTCTGCTAGCTGTGGAGCAAGGGACTTCATTCCAATTTTTTGCAGCAATCTAAACAAAGACTCTAGCAAAAATATAGGACAATAGCATATGGCTGATGCTTTCTTCCTCTTGAGCACGATGGGGACATCTTTCTGGGTGAGGCAGTCGTCCTCTCCTAGCTAGGCTATCAGCTGTCCAGCTATCATGTGCTACCAACTACATGAAAAATTTGCATTTACTTGGAGCCCAAGATTTCCAGATTCTTTGCCAAGGCCAAAAAATGATAGTGCCCTGAAGGAGGCCACTGTAAGCTGATTGCGCAGAATAAATACCATTTCGAGGAGCTCCAAATATGAGAATCCTCAACTCCATGCTGTAAGCGTACTTCATTGGATATATCCCAAAGGGCAAGAGAAGCTCATAAATGACTCCTACAGTGATAGCCCCTTGGATATCAAAGACCCAAGCATTATTTTTGAGGGCTTCAAAAAATTGTCCTCCTGCTAGCTCTCCTTTTAGAGACCAAGGTGAAAACTTGGGGTGCAAGATCAGCGATCCTCTGTCCATGAATCCAGCGATCTGTCCGAAACAAAAGGTGTTATGACCATCCCCGACCTCAGATAGGTACAACAGCCATGGATAAAAGGGCCTCGACATATGGATAGACCTGAACATGAAAATTTGTCCAAGAATGACTATGATCCGTTTTTTTCAGCCATAACCACCTTACTCTAAGCGCCGATCCAAGGTTCTGATTAGAGATCCCAAGTCCACCAAACTCACGAGGAAGACATACTTTGGTCCAAGCTACAAGGCAGTGACCTCCCTTCGTATCCTATCTTCCTCTCTACAAGAATCTTCTTCTGATCCTGCCAATATCCTCGATTGCCCAAGGTGGAAGATCAATGGCCATGCAAAGATAGACTAGCATTGAGATAGGATAAGTGCAACATTGTTTTTTTTCCTGGTCGACACAGGAGAGATGAGAAAAAGATTTTTTTTTTTTTGAAAAGCAGATGGGAAAAAGATAAAATCGCGCAAGGCTAGAGTCCCCCAACCTGACCAGAACGCACACACACCTAGATAGCAAAAAGACCTGAGAAGATTGATGCAAGTATTGTTATTTTGTGAAATTCACTCAAGGTTTAATAGCTAGGAGTAAGAATCAGCTCGTTAGTTGCCATCAAGATAATATTGAATAATGATAGATTTGATTTTGCTACTAACAGTAGTAACAACTGATTTGCCTGCAGGATGCTCCAGAGGATGCTGAAGGTCCCATCAAGGTGACCATGCATGATTTGGTGTATGATCTTGCAACGATAATACTTGGCCAACAGTTAATTGCTCTAAATGATCTCAAAGAAATGACTCAGAGCAGCCTTGAGAAGAATTATTGCCGACATATGCAGTTTATCAATTATCAGAAGCAGTCTATTGAACGGAAAAAAATTCCAAGTAAAATTAGATCTCTCCACTTTACAGAGTGCAATAGATTGCAGCTTCAAGATAAGTCATTCTCTAAATCCAAATATTTGCGTGTTTTGGACATAAGTGGATGTTCCATCCAAGGGAAATCTGTCCCGAGCAACATATCGCTGCCATCCTCCATTCATGGTCTGATGCTGCTAAGGTACCTCGATGCCTCGGGCTTGCCAATCACATCACTTCCAAAATCCTTGCATAAACTTCAGAATATGCAGACACTAATTCTGTCCAACTGCGCACTTGAAACCTTGCCTGACAATATTGATAGCCTTCTTAACCTTTGTTATTTGGACCTATCTGGCAATAGAAGACTCAATAAGTTACCTGTATCATTTGGGAAGCTCTCTGCACTCTGGTTCCTCAAACTATCAGCATGTTCTAAACTTGACGAGTTACCTGAATCGATTCACAAGCTTAAATGCTTACGGCACCTAGACATGTCAGGCTGTTGTGCTCTCCAAAAGCTCCCTGATAAATTTGGTAGCCTTCCCAAACTCTTGTTTCTAAACTTGTCCAGCTGTTCCAAATTAATTAAACTGCCTGACAGTGTTAACCTCGAGTCTTTAGAGCATCTAAACCTATCAAGTTGCCATGAACTGCAAAACCTGCCACATGATTTTGGCAATCTTAACAAACTCGAGCTCTTAAACCTCTCTGATTGCTACAAGGTTCAGTTGTTACCAGAGTCCTTTTGCAAGCTTAAGCATTTGAAAGACCTAGATCTTTCAGACTGTCATGATCTAAAAGAGCTCCCTGAATGCTTTGGTAACCTTTCTGAGCTTCAGTCTCTTGATGTAACAAGTTGTTCTAAGCTTCAATCCTTGCCTGAGTCATTCGGTGGTCTGTCAAAGTTGGAGCGTCTTGATTTATCATATTGTGTAAGGCTTAAAAACCTACCGTCCTCGTTTTGTAGCTTGAAGCTTCAAGTACTGTACATGAAGGCTTTGCAGAGTCTCGATGAGTTGCCAGATGGTATTGGCAACATGACTAGTCTCACCATGTTTGAAGTCTACACAAGAAACAGCTCACATATAGATGATGTCGTTGCTCCTTCCATTTTGAGGCGCCTGCAGTTGCATGACAGGACAGTAGAACATAGTGTACATGATGTGCACGAGGTGGGTTATGGGTCGCATAGCAGTATAGTGAGCATTGGGAAATTGGCTTGTCAACACCTAGAGATTAATCACCTTGAAAAAGTTGAGCATCCGGAAGATGCAGAGAGAGCTGAACTGCGAGATAATCCAGACCTCCGGGTGCTAAGCCTTTCCTGGGATCATGCAGATACGACGGAGAATAAGAGAGATGCAGAGGTGTTGGAGAACCTTATACCTCCTCGGACTCTTGAAGGATTTGAACTAGCAGGGTACAGGAGCACAAACTTCCCTAACTGGATGCTTGAGATCTCCTCCTATCTTCCGTATCTCACCACCATCAAACTCATAAGTTTAGCATGTGGTTCTCTTCCTCCACTTGGGACGCTGCCGAATCTCAGGCTGTTGCTTATTCGGCAAATTCCCAACATCACGAAAATTGGAAAGGAATTCTATGGAGAGGAAGGAGCATGCAAAAAGTTGAGAGTTATTATGTTAAGAGAGTTGGACAACTTGGAGGAGTGGTGGACAACACGGTCAGGTGAAGAAGAGGACGGGTTCTTAATCCCTAATTTGCACCGGTTGGAAGTATTCAAGTGCCCAAAGTTGAAGTTCCTGCCATATCCCCCCAAAAGTATGTATTGGGACTTGTTCGACAGTGATGAGGTGCTACCAGTGCATGGATTTGGGAGGCTTTCATCTTCCACTCTTCCTTTTATTGCCGAAATCTGGATCCAGAATTTTACTGTTGAAAAGTGGGGTCGACTTCAGCACCTTTCCACCCTCGAGGAATTGAATGTCTTTGGCTACGACAGCTCATTATCATCCTTGCCGGAGGCCACTCTATGCTGGTTCCCCTCTCTCAGAGGACTACTTTTGTATTTACCCAACCTGGAGATACTGCCAGAATGGCTGGGGCAGCTCATTACCCTTGAAAAATTATTCATCTGGTACTCGCCCATGCTAACATCTTTGCCTGAAAGCATACGGAACCTTACCGCCTTGAAGAGACTGTCCATTAGAGGCTGTCCAAGACTGGTTGAGAGATGCAAGGGGGAGGATGCCCACAAGATTTCTCACATCCCAGAAGTTGAATTTGATTACCGAAGGGTAAGATTCGTACCATGAGGACGAATCTAGGATTGAAGGCAAGAATCCTCTCAAAAAGGTAAGCCTAGTAAATCTATGCTTTGTACATGTAACTGTGTGCGTTGCTTCATTTTTTTATAATCCCGGAATTCCATGATTAAATAATACATATTGCTTCTCAAACAGAGGTAGGGTACGAGATATATAGATATAGCAAGACCTGGTGGATGAATCTGAACTGATGAACCCATGGAGGCCCTACTAGGCGGTGGACGAGCAGAGGCACGGAGGAGGCCAACTGAAGCACAGTGGTATGTATATGGAGGCGGATCAACTTTGGTAAACTTCTTCATATACAATTTTGCATTGTTGGATATTGACGTTCTTAACTCTTATATGTCAAGCTCATGCTTGATGCCCTGCATATTGTGTTGTGAGTCAATGGATCCAAGGACCTCTCAGTATACGTGTTCTTATCTTGTTCCAAGTTTTTGCACTTACTGTAAAAGGTTATATTATTGCTTGTAGGTGGTACCAAAATGAGTTGAAGAAACTAGGTGTGCTATGTATGATGAGCTCCATATCGCTCAATTTAGGAGAGGCTTTACAGTTATCGGCCGTAGATCGATGCTTATAGGCCTAACATGGATTGATATGATAATCAAAAGGATTATTTATGGACCATTCACTAGCCAGGACAAGAAGCAGAGAGGCTATAGTTTTCCAAACGGGCCGCCCGGCATGGCACGGGCACGAGCACGGCCAGGCACAGCACGGTGAGGCACCGCACCACCGTGCCGTGCCTGATAGTGCCACCGTGCCGAAGTGGCAGCCCAGGCACAGCACTATCAAGTGTAAACCATGCCGTGCCGTGCCAGCAGGCACGGTGGCACGCCAGTGCCCGTGCCGGTCCAGGCACTAACCACATTTTAACCAAAGCACTGGAGAAACAAAAACAGAGCAAACACACAAGAGTTAAAAAAAATAGGAATATGGGAGCATGTGCAATGGCTACCTCATTAAAAACCTGCTAGGTAAAACTCACCCTTGTGAGAAACCCTAGTCAGGAAAAGAGTACAGCCTAGCTCCAAAGTTCAAATGTTCAATGTTCTTACATCATTGTCCAAGTTCTCATATTACAGACCTAAGTTCCATCTAAATGTAAAGACTAAAGTAATAAAGATGAAGACTAATGCTTCAAAGCTTCAAGCTTCAAGCTCCCAGCTGGCCAGCTGCAAAAGAAGAACAGAGTTAGCATTAGGATTACTAATCAGTTAGCAAAAGAAGAAGACGAAGTTAGGGACTTAGGGGTATGATTTACCTTGGCAGCGGGAGCACTAATCAAGATAGAGGTCTTCAAATGCTTCTTCAAGCTCCTTGTTCTCCACATTGTGCTGCAGCCTTGCCTCCGCCAACTCCCAGTCCTTGATGCAGGTGAGCCACTCCACCGTCTCCGGCTTCAGCCTCCTCCGCCGCTCCTCGATGATCCTGCCAGTCATACTAAAGGTAGATTCTGAAGATATGGTAGAGACAGGAACAGTTAAAACATCCTTTGCCATGATGGACAGCACTGGATATGTCAGTTTGTGCTCATGCCACCATCTCAAGATGTCAAATGAATCATCCAACTGGCTAACAGTATCACAGTCTAAGTATGAGACAAGTTCAGAAGCATTAGAAGCTAAAGAAGTAGCAGCATGCAGCAAAGCAGTAGCAGATGTATCTCTAGACAGATTAAGAATAGAATGCAGCAGTGAAGTACCCCCACCAGAAGAACTAGAATCATCATCATATATTTCATCCCAAGCAGACCTTTTCTTACCAGTTAGGTTTTGAGGGACAGTCCTCCTCAACCTAACAGCTCCATATTTCTCCTCATACTTATTGTAAACATCAGTAAGCCTAGCTCTAGTGCCAACCTGGTAAGCAATGTAGTCTGTACTGGTAAGGTTCATCAACTTCCTTAGCACTTTTGTAAAACCCTTCATTTTAGCTCTAGGGTCCAAGATGAATGCAAAAGAATAGAGCAAAGGTATGTCCCTCCAATACTTATTATATTTGTCTACCATAGGTTGAACCACATTCCTCAGGTGAATGTCATTAGCATACTTGTTCAGGTGTATAGCAATCTTAACCAGATAATGAAGCATAAGTAGGGATGTAGGATAGTAAACACCAGACAAGACAACAGTAGCATCATAGAACAGTTCAAGAAACTTAAAGACTTTTTCAGCAACAACCCAATGTTCTTCAGTTAGAAGCAACTCACCTCCCTCACCTCTAGGATAGTTAGCATGTATGAAAGTGGTGAAATGATCTTTGTGAGGAAACAAAGTCTTAAGCATGAGATATGTAGAGTTCCACCTTACATCCATGTCCAACTGAAACTTTCTAGGCCTATAACTAGAAGCAATGCAATAGTTTTTGTATGCTACAATTCTCTGGTTAGATGAGTTTAAAAATGATATTGCAGTTCTAAAAACTTCAATCAAAGGTTTAAGATAATCAAGTGCCTCCTTAACAATCAGGTTGATTATATGGCATGCACAATGCTGATGCAAGAACATAGTAGTAACAGTAGTTTCATGATGTCTTGGATCCTCTACAGGAACCTCAAGATCAAGATATTTAGATAAAATAGGTCTTAGCATACGCATGGCAGAAACATTAGATGAAGTATTGTCCAAAGTAACAGCAAACACTTTTTCAAGCACACCATATTCACCAAGAACAGATGCAACTCTATCAGCAATGTTCTATCCATTATGGGAACAATCAATAAGCACAAGACCAAGAACCCTCTTCTCTAGTTGCCAATCAGGGTTTATGTAATGAGCAACAACACTAAGATAATCCTCTTTGGCTTTGCCAGACCAAATATCAGAGGTAAGGCACACACAATTAACAGAATCAGAAGCAAGTACCTCAACAAGCTTACTCTTTCTATCAGAAAACATTTTGGCTAAGTCTCTAGTTGTGGTTTGTGTAGAGACAGCCTGAAACTTAGGATTATGAGCATTATTAATGTATTCCTCAAATGCAGCAGATTCACCAAAGCTGATAGAAACATCTACCCTAGCAAGCAATCTACACAGTTCAGTACGAGCATGCATAGGACAGTAATCTCAATTACGCATAGAACCATCAGGATTAAAAGAAATCTGAGACTGACTAAACCCCCTAGTTTTCTCTCGCCTCTTAGCACATTTATCCCTGTGACGACGGAGGTGGCCAGTGCCACCTGCAGATCTACCAGAGTACTATTTTTTGCAATGGATGCAGACAGCACCATACCTGATCTTCTTACCTTTGGGACCCATTTTGAAGAGCTTCTGGAAATCTTGCCACACATCAGAGGTAGAGGGGCGTGATACCTGGTCCTGGTCATCGTCGGCGTTCTCACCGTCTTCTTCTCCACCACCACCTTCGTCACCATCAAGGTCGATGGGGTCCTCTGCGCCAGCTGCACCAGGTACAGCTCCACGGCCGAAGAGCTCTTCTACCTCTTCGTCGCCCATGTCGTCGTCGTCGTCGTCATCACCAGGGAGGTCGCGGACCCTCTCCATCTCATCAGCCATGGCAGTGGCACTAGCCTCCACCGTGTCCTTAGAGACAGAGGGAGGCCGGGACGGCATCCTCACTTGCCCTGGCCTCAAACGTCTGCCAAAAGAAGAAGAAAGGAAGAACATGAACATCAGTCAAGAACTCAAGATTCAAGAAAAGAAATCAAGAACGGAGCAGATCGGAGCTAGGGTTAGGGTTAGGGTTAGGCTTCGGAGCTAGGGTTAGGGTGTCTTACCTAGACGTCGCCGGCGACGAAGACGGCGGAGCCAGAGCTCCTAGCAGCAGTGGATCCGCGGATCTGCAGAAGAGGGAGTGAGTCAGTGACAGTGAGAGAAAGAAGAAGAAGAGCAGAAGGGGATGTTACCTGCATCGTCGGAGCTCCAGAAGAAAGGAAGAACATGAACATCAGTCAAAAACTCAAGATTCAAGAAAAGAAATCAAGAACGGAGCAGATCGGAGCTAGGGTTAGGGTTAGGCTTCGGAGCTAGGGTTAGGGTGTCTTACCTAGACGTCGCCGGCGACGAAGACGGCGGAGCCGGAGCTCCTAGCAGCAGCGGATCCGCGGATCTGCAGAAGAGGGAGTGAGTCAGTGACAGTGAGAGAAAGAAGAAGAAGAGCAGAAGGGGATCTTACCTGCATCGTCGGAGCTCCAGAGCTGCGGCTGCTGGAGGACGAGAAGAGGAGGCGGGGTCCGTGGGGATGACGGCGAGTCGCCGTCGCCCTTGGGAGGGGCCGTTGCCCTTCGCCACCGTCGTCGGAGACGAGAGGGCGAGAGCCAGAGAGGAGAGGAGGGAGAGCGTTGACCAGCGAGCCCGAGAGGATGAAATGAGTTAGGGTTTCTATGGGTGGGGAGCGGGGGAGGCCGGCCAGCTTATATACGCGGCGGCGGCGTTGCCCTGGATCCAACGGCCATAATCCATCAGGGGGGATCGGACGGCTGAGTTCCCTGGATAGCGGGCCGTTAGCGGGCCAGGCCACTTTACCGTGCCGTGCCCGTGCTGGCCCATGGGCCGAATTGGCAGCCCAGGCACGGGCACAGGGGCGGGCCGTGCCAGGCACGGGCACGCAGGCTGCCGGGCCGGGCCGTGCTTGGGCCGTGCCTGGGCTGGCCCATCGTGCCCGGCCCATCTGGAAAACTATAAGAGAGGTGCAAAGAAGACTGCTGTATCGGTTGGTCGATTCCAGCAGCTGCTTAATATTTTTTTAAAGTAGCTGCTAATAAACATTTTGTTTCACTGTAAGTCAAGTATGCACCGCCCTGTTCAGTGTCTTCTCTGTGCCATTATAAAGATGCAAATGCAGTCATAAAATCGACTGTCAAATGTCAATCAGATGCAGTAGAGGATTAAGCTAGCATAGCAAGATGCTGTTTACCGCATTTTTAGCACAGACTGTTGGTGTGAGAAAAAAAAGGCGATCATCATTATAGTGCAGATAAAAATCACGAACAAGTCCATCTAGTACCTGTATCTCTTGGCTTGCTTTGGCTGTTTGGCGCATATTTAACTACAATAGTCTCAACCATTTGATGTCTCCAGGTCAGGATTATTAATAGGTTACATAGAAAAGAGAAAGGCAGGACAAGCTCCATATCCATGTAACATTGTCAACACAAATTAACGGCGTTCATAGAATCATGCATATATATAGTTTTGCTCTCCCCACATGTGGATATTTTCCGTGCATTCACTGTGTTTGATATGAATAAGTCTATGAAGTACAAAGAGCGAAAATGGATAGTCTTATACGCATATTGTTTACCTTGAAGATAGTGTGTGAATAATCAGAGTCTAATCACCTAGATATGGGCACTACGAGTTCCATTGCCACAAAAACTTAGCTGACTAGAGCATTACATTACAACTCTTGCTTAACATGGAGCTGTCTTTGTAAATCAGGTTACCAGGTATTGGCGAAGGCAAAGACGACCATGGTGAGCGAGCAAGGAGGTGGCGGCAGCGGCAGAGGTGGATCCAAGAGGAGGACGAGGTGTTCGCGGACTAGAGGAGGCGCGGAGGAGATCGACGACCTCATCTCCGAGTTCTGGAGCCTGCACGCGCGGCTGCAGGAGATGCTGAAACTGGACCTGGCGCCGCTCTCGCACTACTCCAAATAAAGGCAGCGCTGGGAGGCGTCCGCGATGGTGGTGCTGCCGCTGCTCATGTGGTGCTGACCGCGCTGGTACGAGCACTTTTTTTTTTTTTGATAACTTCTGGTACGAGCACTTGAATCCCACGAGAAATTTACAAGAAAGTAGCATCAATTTCTCTGGGATGCATGCATGCTTGTGTCTGTCCTAAGACGACTCCAGTAGTACAAGGGCATTTCTGAGCCATGCACGTTGGCTTGTTCGGCGCTTGTAAAGCGATGGAGGTGCTGGGTGATTAATTGAATGGAATAATTAATAATAGTGTTGATTTGCCTAATCTGTGAATCAAAGTTTGTTTTTGGTGCCAACCGGTGCCGGTTGGCCTGAAATCTGGACGACAGAGCGCCATTAGTAGTCTACTAGGTTCGTGCCCGTGCGTTGCTATGGGACAGCTAAATTTTTATACTAAAAACACACGGATCGCACGATAAGATAACAATACTATGGAATTAAATACTGACGTTAAAGTCATATTTAATCCAAAAGGTAAAGTGGCTCTTGATTGGCATGGACTTGTTAAGGCCAAAGTTTATTCTACCAAATTTGAAGTACTTAACTAATTGTGCTATGCCAAAAGCTGTTTCCATATCACTAAACTGAGCACTGAAAGTTCAGTGGCATTAGCACTGAAAAATCTTATATTAATATTCCGAAAATACTTGTATATCAATTAGGATTCCATAATGAAATACTGGTTTCAGAATCTAAATATTACCAATCAAAATACATTGCCTTCTTAGTAATGTTATGCGAAACATCAATCAAAGGACGTGAGTAGAAAGAAAACATATCTCGAAAATGTTGTCACTGCATACAGAATAGCTAGAAGAAGGGTGCTCACATACTTTTCTAGAAGCCTTAATCAATTATCGCATCTCTTATTTGAAATGTAAAGAAGTTCCATTTTCTTTCAGCATGACGGGGAAAAGTTAAAAATAATACAATGTTCATAAAAACAATCTTTCATATATGCAGTAGAGAAGCTTCTTGTACATAGCCTTCTGTCATCATTTCACCTCCCTGTTACAGGCAACATTTTGGTCTGTGCAACCATGCTGTCTTCCAAACACTGTGATTGCCAATCAGATAAAAACCCACCAAATGATGTGTGCAAGAGAAAAACAATTGATAATAAATTTTAACCCCACAAAATTTTAGTGTAGTTTCCCTCCCGCGGGTGACCCCCGGCCGACCATGGCTGGACATTTTGCGGGTGACCCCTGGCCGACATGAAACAAAATCTGAGTGTAGTTTACAGTGCTACTAACCTCAGTTCATTTGCTCTGCTCCATAGGGTTCCACACCCTCCCCTTGGGCACATTTCTTCGACCAACTGTGACCTGCACAAAATGTGCAGCAAGTTTATCTATGTCTATCCATTTTCGATTGTTGCCATAAAAACATATCAAAGCATTGGTAATAATAATAGCCGTGATTGGGTTTCTTTTTATTGCTTCTAACAAAAAGAGGAACATATCGATGACTACAGTCCTTGTTTGAGCCATTTGAAAAAATAACTTTTAAGAGGCCAAAGGTTTGGTGTGGTCAAATGAAAGGGTTCAATTACTTCAAAACAACACATGCTAGGTTACCAGCATATGCAGAGACTTGCTTTCTGGCCTGAAATAGCATATTCAGTTTAATCAGGGAATAATTTTATATTATTACGAAAACGACAAAATATTTTAGAAAGTCCTAAGGAGGTTGCAGTAAAAAAAATCAGTATGAGTCTCCAAGTAACATGAGGTTGCTGTTATTTGCAGCTAAATACTCCGATGGCACCATCACTGATCCAACTATTAATTGGCAACATAAGATAGCATGTTTTCCATTTTATATAAATTTGACAAGTTCATTGAGAGCGTTCCATGCAAATCTGTACTTGTAGCGAAATATATAAAGTATCTCCAATCACAACTATGGCTAGATATACGAAACGGAGACTATCAAACAAAACCATTGCTCATCTGTAGCACCATGTAGGAAGGAATTTCATGTGCTATTCTGCAACATCCTGGGCTGTATACAAATCTGAGTGAGGGAGAGGAAGGCCTCACCTTGATGGGCGCTAGGGACATGATAGTCCAGTCAGAAAGCAGCCAAGAAATGTTCCAGATGAAGAGACCTGAAAACCAAAAAAATATCATATCCTGATTTTCCTTGTTGTACATCAACTAAAATTTAGACTGTTCATATCAAAAGAAGGGCTCTTGACTGCAGTCCATTTCTACTCAGCTAGCTCAATCAATATAGTTACAAAGACAGCATCAGAAGTGGTTCCACACTCCCAGTAAACTGCTGCAAATCAACATTTTCATATACCTTGTAAGATGCATAAATTAAAATATTTGGTCTCATAATTATGGGGAATCTTAACATGAAAGCTGCAAAAAGACTCCCTGTTCTTCTCTGCTCCTCAATGTCTGGAATATTGCAGAGCAATAAAATCAAGCAGCAAACGTAACTTAAATAGCAAGATCATTATGGCAAAATCCTACTGATTGTTCGACTCCTGAGAGTGTCTTCTCCAGCACTGTTTCCTCAAGTTCCTGAAATCGACGTAGCAAAAAAACTTGAGTCTGCACATATTATGTATGGCTGATAATTCTCTAAAAAAAATTAGAATCATGGCAATAGAGACTTATGATACATGGCAATTTAGAACCATGCCAAGATCTCTCCAGCAAATAGAATCATAAGTGAAGCATAGACAAATACATGGGTTTCCTGATTCTATCATGTATTTACAGCTTGTTAGGTCTGAATCATAATTCATTTACGCTACTTTGAATTTACAGTATTTACAATTGGCATTATTTCAGGGGCGTGTGCATTGCTTCATAGCAAGGGAAAATAAAATTTCAAACAAACCGATATAGCCTGCAGCTAGTATTTTCAAGTCTCCATCAGTACATATGAACAGAACTTTTTAAAAAAATGTTGAAACAGCACGCTAATATTACCATCTTCTTGCAACCAATATAAATGTTGCAACCAAGAAACAGAAACCAACAACTCCCAAGATGGACTAAATTACATCATGAGACCATGTTTTTCCCCAGATTTTAACTTTCACTGCATCAACAAATGGACATGCCACAGAAAGTATAAATATTTGTGCTTACACTTCAGACCAACTTTGAGCCAGAGACAAATGTAAAGCCGTGCATATTAGCTATTAGTTAAATATAAATTGAACAGCAGGACAAAATATAGGATATCATCTGAGATATCAATACGTATAAACATTAGGCTAACATGTAAAGAAAATGTTCAACCACATAAGCAAATTGGTCGTCCTGGAGACATCACTAAGGAGAAACATTAGGTTAACACTTAACATGTAAAAAAATGTTGAACCAGATCCACATCACGAGACCATGTTATTATTATTTTTTAAAGATCCGGTTACCCGGCTTGATTGATAATAAGAAAGAGGTAGCATACAACATTTGATTACATGCGCGAGAGGCGCTCCCTACCGCAGCCTAGGCTGCAGAGGTTTTAGAATTTTAGGAACTGATTACTCGCTACCGGTTTGGGCGACCATTGGGTGCTCTAGAGCTGTCCCCCCTGCTAAGGACCAGCTGCACTTCTTCAGTTCTTGATCCCAGGGAATCAGTTTCTCACCCCTCGATTCATCTGCTAGTAGGTATGCAGAACTGTCACTGAAATTTTGTTCTCTTCTTTCCACATTATTAAGTCCCTCTGACGCTGGCACCGAGCTAGGCAACATTGATCAAACTGACGCTACAGCTTTCTGGCTGCAAAAGCTCACTAGGCCTCCATCTCCGCTGCATCTGATTCGTCAACCATCGCCGCTAAGGCCTTCGCCAGCTCCTTGTTGTCCAGGTGTGTTGCTGCCCTGATTGCCTTGATGGCCTGTTCTGGGAGCTCAGCACCATACAAGTCAATGTATTCAGTCACTGCTGCATCTGGCGCCGGTTGTTGTGGATTGATGAACTCTAATTCGCGCATTAGCTTGCGCTGCGCGCGCTCGCCACCGGCACCGCAGATGGTTTGGCAGCCAGGCGCAAGCTCGAGCGCGTCGCTTGCAATGTCTTCCTCTTTCTCGGCTTGCGTGTGTGGGGGAGGGTCGCTCGGGGTGGAGGATATTCTAGTGTCGGCAGCAAGGGTGCCGGGACAGCAAGGTTCTGGGATTCGACCGAATTAGTACGAATTTCGGCGAAATTCGTCCATTTCAGTGAGGCCCGAAACGAATTTTACGCTTCACATTCCGAATTGAGTCCGAAATTCATCCGAATTTTACCAAAATTCGTCCAATTCGGTTGGGACCGAATTTTTTTCCAAAACGAATCCCAAAACCTTGGCCGGGAGCTCCTTGAACAATCTGCTGCAAAACTCAACAGCAGTCTGTCCATCAGCTTGCTGGTCATCATCAGCAGCAGGCAGTCCACCGTCCAGCTGAGCGCTTCCCTCATAGAGGTCCTGCCCCAGCCGCAGATCTTCAAAGCTTGCCTGGGGGGCAGGAGTAAGGCCACCTCCAAAGTTTTTGGTCGATCCCATCTGGGGCTCCCCTGATGTCTGAGGCTGGATACCTGGCCCAGGGGAGATGGGATCGTCGCCGCTGGAGTCAGGGGAGTAGCGAGGACCGACCGCTGGATCCACGAGGAGGGAGGCCTCTAAGGACATCGGGTCGTCGTACCTGAGAGGAGGGCTCATTGGGGTTGAAGCCCAGAAGCTGTGGTCTGTCAGCGGGTCTGGACTCACCAGGAAATGAGGGGTGCTGTCACCCTCGCGGCGCCCATCTTATCGCGGCGCAATGGTGACCGCGAACGACGTCGTTCGTTGCGTCGTCGCGGTCCGTCGAAGTCGTCATCCTTGTCACGCTCGCACCATGTTATTTTTAGGGTTAATTGGAACCATACCATTACAACTTTCATGGATTGAAAAGACACCATTACTATTCTTCATATTGGAACGGTGCCATTACTATTCCTAGTTCATTTGAAATACGCCACTTTATACACTCTGAACACCGTTGGGTCCACGCACAAGCATCTGTATTTTCGTGTGGCCCAAAAGGCCCCTGTTGCTGCCCCTGTCACCAGCTCAATGACACGCGGGGTCCACACGTCATCTCCTTCCTCCATCTCCTGCAACAAACCTCCACAGGCCAACGGACGGGTTGCACGCGGGCGGGCGAGCTCTACCCCGGCGTGCAGACGGGCGAGCTCGGCCCAGCTGCAGCCACAGGACCTCCGCCCCGGTGCGCGGGCGAGCGAGCTCGGCCCCACCGCGGGGCTAACAGGGTGGCCGGAGCTGAGGACGGTGGCGGATGTGGTGGCTGTGGCCGGCGCGGTCTCCTGGGCGACGAAGGCGACGGCCTCGCCGGAGGCGGCGTCCCTGACGACGATGGAGGTGCCCGCACCGACGCCGCTGGACATGGGGTGCCCGACCCCGAGGCAGAGCACAGCCGTGAAAGCGGCATCCACCGCGTGGCCCGCCCGCGTGCAGCGTCGCGACGCCCACCTCCGAGCACCGCGCGTGGCCGCCGTCGCGCGTACGCCGGACTCCAGCTCGTGCGGGCTCACCGGACTCCACCCCCGATGCACCGCGATGGCCTGCGATGCGCTGCCGCTGCTCCACTGAGCGCTACTTCTCCTCGCCATTACACGAGTATTGGGAAGGAGAGAAGATAGCAGCACCAGACCAAGTAGCAATCGAGATGAACACGGGAATCTAGATCCCCTCCTTACCCACGCGACACAGGACGTCAGGACGGAAGGGGAAGAGCAGCTAGATGAACACGGGACAAGAATCAGGATGGACTCGACGCTAACACCGGTGGCGAGCACGCCGTCCTCCTCCTGCCGAGCATGCCGTGGCGCGCCGCAGAGGGAGCCTTTGTCGCCGTCCACGCTGTCGCGCACAGAGTGGTCGCTTGGAACGTCGCCTATTCGCGAAGAGCAGGAGCTGCACAGCGTCGGCGCGCGGGCTGCTGCTCGGGCTTGGGCATGGGGCTGACTACGAGTGGCGGCGGGCTGCGGCGCGGGCCTGGGGCCGGCTACGCGCGACGGTGTTCAATGCGAAGGAGGAAGAAGATGACACATAGGGTCCACATGTCTGTGATATGGAGTAAGAGGAATATATATGGGCATGCTGGGCAATACGAAAATACATTGACCTGCAAATGGACCCAACTACATCCAAAGCGTATATAATGACATATTTCACGGAACCGAAGAATTATAATGGTACATCTTCAAATAGGTGAATAGTAATGGTATATCTTAGAATTTTAAAAATTATAATGGTATGGTTCCAATTAACTCTTATTTTTAAGCGCAAGTTATCCATTTTAAACATCTAAATCTGTCATTCGGGAGCTTGCCATTGGGAGAGACTAACCTTGTGCGCACGCTACAGAATCCAGGGGGATCTGGCAAAGACGCGTATGTGTTGATCCCGAGCGTCGTCTCCAACAGCGCCATGGGAGCATCCATCCAACAACCCAACCCAAACCGACGCCTAGTGCAGGGCAAAACGTGAAGTCACAGACTATAACGATGGATGAAATCAGCAAGGGTCCATTCGCGAGGACTCAGGATGACTGCAGGTTCTGGGATTCGACCGAATTACTCCGAATTTCGGCGAAATTCGTCCATTTCAGTGAGGCCCGAAACGAATTTTACTCTTCACATTCCGAATTGAGTCCGAAATTCATCCGAATTTTCCCGAAATTCGTCCAATTCGGTTGGGACCGAATTTTTTTCCAAAACAAATCCCAAAACCTTGGACTGCACAAACCTCTTGACATCGCGCAGCCCCTGCCACCGGCCTCGTGCAGCCCGCCGCGCATGCGCCAGGAAGCTCCCCATGCGGCCCTCTCTCACGGCCGCACCGCCTCCGGCCACGACGCGCTCGATCGCCTCCGGCCGCGACTGCCCTGAGCTGGCCGTGCCAGCCCCGCCCCTGGCTGCGCCTGCCCCTAGTTGCGCTTGGTCGCGCCGAGTTCGACTCCGACCGCGGTCGCCGCTCCAGCCTCGCCTCCTGCCGCGGCTGCCCTGTGCCGGACGCGCCATCCCCGCCCCCGGCCACGCCCGCCCCCAACCGTGCTTGGCTGCAGAAGCCACCCGCGAGCACAAAATCTGAGCTCGCAATAATTGCAACAAAGCAAAATCGAACGGGAGAGTACATGGGGAATCGGTACAGCAGCGTACCCACTCCTGCTCGACCTCGGCAAAGCTGTTACGCGTCGACGCGCGCGGTGGTGATGAGGATGTCCGCGACGGCGGGGTCGAGTCGCCGGCGCCGCAGCACCCGCGTGCCCTCCCAGTCCCACGCCAGGTTCGGCGTCACCTTCACGCCGCCACCGCTTGCCCCATGGATGCACGCGCCATCGACGGAATCCCTGGTTGCCGTGAGATTTTTCTCCGTGCAGGTTTCTGAATGCTCCCTCGTCGGCCTCGCTTTCGTTGAGTTGTTCGCTACGAGAAAAGAAGGAATCACGCAGGATAGAAAAGGAGATAATCGGAAAAGGAGATAATCGTCACGGCCAATACGTAATGTGATTATTTCTGATTTTTAAAGATTTGTTTAAAAAAAATCAGAGGGAGATGCAGCGCAGCGAGGCACGAGATCAGGAAAGGAAAACTGCGAGCAATTCGAGACGGCGATCGCGGGGAGGAGGGGCGGGCGTGGGATTGCACGAACGGCGGACCGACGACTCGAAATTTTTGTAGCAGGAAGAGATTGTCCATCTTTTAGTCTTAGTTACTAGCAAATATGTCCGTGTGTCGCAACGAGAGAAAAAAATATGAAATGATCATGAAAAGCGACGATAGAATGTTACTCCCTTCGTTCCAAATTATAAGTGTCTTTGACTTTTTTTGGTACATCTATTTTGTTAGATGCATAGCAAAATTTTATCTAGATGCATAGCAAAATGGATGTACTAGCAAAATGGATGTAGCAAAAAAGTCAAAGTGACTTATAATTTGGAACGGAGGAAGTACATATCTATTTATGTTTTATCTTTTTTATAAAATTTTAAATCTATAATTTATTTTATTGATAACCATGACGTCCATGGTATTAGCTAGTTAATATTTGCAATAATATGTAGCTTGGAGACGTATCTATTTCATAATAAAAATAGAAATTAGGCAAACCTTATCTTACTACCTTACCTCTTAATATACCTTAATATTAAGGGAGTGTTTCAGACTGCTCCACAAACTTCTCTGTGGAGCAGCTCCACAAAACCTGGATTTTGTGGAGCACCCATTTCGATGCTCTCACAATTTCACTTTTTTCTAGAGCAAAATTGCATGGAGCTAAACTTGTTTTTGACTAAAAATGTGGAGCGAAGCTAAAAAAACATAGAGTAGGGCAGTCAAACACCCCATTAATTAAAACACAGAAGTTGGTTGCTAGGTTTATTATTTTCTATTTAGATTAAGATTCCTATTCAGCTTTTCGAAACTGCCCAAGCTAATCAATAACCTATCAAACATCGCACGTAGAACTTGATAAACGAGATCAAAATTCTACAGGATGGGGAAAAATTAGATCACTACTGGATTCAGGTTCTTTGCTGAGTGCATGAGGCACTCGGCAAAGGCCAAATTGCACTCGACAAAGCCTTTGTCGAGTGCGGCACTTGGCAAAGAACACACGGTAAAAAATTGACCGGCAAAGCCTTCTTTGCCGAGTGTCTTTTATCAGGCACTCGGCAAAGGCTTTGCCGAGTGCCCCGGGGACACTCGGCAAAGAAAAGCGACCGTCATGGCGCCGGCCCCGTTGACGGTGGCTTTGCCGAGTGCCAACCCTGTAGGCACTCGGCAAATATTTTTTTATTTTTATTTTAAAATTTTCTTTGCCGAGTGCCAACCTTGCAGGCACTCGGCAAAGATTTTTTATTTTTTTAAAAAAAATTCTTTGCCGAGTGCTAACCTTGCAGGCACTCGGCAAAGAACTTTAATTTTTTTAAAAAAATTCTTTGCCGAGTGCCAACCCTCCAGGTACTCGGCAAAGATTTTTTTTAAAAAAAAATTCTTTGTCGTGCGCCAACCCGGAAGGCACTCGGCAAAGAGCTTTTATTTTTATTTTTTTGAAAATTTTCTTTGCCGAGTGCCAACTCGCCAGGCACTCGGCAAAGATTTTTATTTTTTAAAAAAAAATCTTTGCCGAGCGCCAACCCGGAAGACACTCGGCAAAGAGCTTTTATTTTTTTTTGAAAATTTTCTTTGCCGAGTGCCAACACGCCAGGCACTCGGCAAAGTTTAAATTTTTTTTTATTTCTTTGCCCAGTGTTATAGTCACAGCACTCGGCAAAGCTGGAAAATCTGTTTTCTGGTCGCCCATTTTGCTAGCTTTGCCGAGTGTTGTGACCATTGCGCTCGGCAAAAGGGTCCTTTGCCGAGTGCAACACTCGGCAAAGTGACCCAAAACGGCAAATTTTTTTTTTTGTATTTCATCATGACAAATACATTCATACAAACATATATCACATATATATCTCATCCATCACATATATATCTCATCCATCCGCCCATATCACATCCATCACAATATATAATAATAAGTGCTCAAGTCCATCCAAATAAGTCCACAAGTCCATCAAAGTCCACAAGTGCATCACAAGTATATCATAAGTCCATCACCAAGTGAACAACAAATGTAAAAAATACAACATGCACTCATCTCGGCCACTGCAACTGTGGTGAAGGCCCAGATACATCATTCATAGGTGCATGAGGTGGATTATTCGAACCACCGTCAGATGGAGACTGCACAAAGAAGAAAAGATTGCATGTGAGACAAGATTATTTTAATAGCTAATCTAGGACGATAGAGGTCATATAAGCAAAGCACAAGCGAAAGTAAAAAACTTTGATACTCACAGGAGTAGCTGCAGCTGCAGGACGCGGAGGCGGAGGTGGAACCAACAGCCCAGGCGGTAGAGACAAACCCATACATTGCCCAAGCCCTTGTAGGAAATCCGTAATGTCCATCAGCCTCTGCGCCTGGGCTTGCCGCTCGGCCCGCTCGGCCTCTAGCTGGGCCCCCAGCTCCTGACGTTCCTTCATTTCTTGTTCTAGCCGGGCCTACAATATTTCACTCCAATGTTTTAGTAATGCAAAGCTAATTAAGGTGTGTAAAGATCAATGTATGACGAGTAAAACAGGAATAATCTCGAGTGCGTCGACCCGGTGCTGTGTAGTGGTCGGCCGTGTGCGAATGGCCGGGCTCTCGCTCGTGCTCCGTGCTCGGATCTGGGAGAGAGAGGGAGTAGAGGCCGTGTCGATGATGTCGTCGCCAAGCCAGAACCGCCCATGCTTCTTGCCTTGCCCCGCCCTCATGACGGCCTCTCCATCGAAGTCCTGGGTGCTCGGATCGTGGTCTGCCCCATGGAGCGACCTCGCCACCTTAGTGTACTCACTGATGCGGGAGTGGATGCTCGGGTTCGTGTATGCCTCGGTGAAAGCTCTAGTTTGGTTTTAGTTAATTGATGAAACCCTAAGTGCTAACCTAGTTTATCAAAGTGATTATGAGATAGGTAGCACTACTCCAAGTGATGAAGCAATGACAAAGATCATGACAATGGTGATAGCATGGTGATGATCAAATGCTTGAACATGGAAAAGAAGAAAGAGAAAAACAAAAGGCTCAAGGCAAAGGTATAAAACGTAGGAGCCATTTTGTTTTAGTGATCAAGACACTTAGTGAGTGTGATCACATTTAGGATAGATAGCCGTACTATTAAGAGGAGTGAAACTCGTATCGGAATGCGGTTATCAAAGTGCCACTAGATGCTCTAACTCATTGCATATGCATTTAGGATCTAGTGGAGTGCTAACACCCTTGAAAATATTTGTGAAAATATGCTAACACATGTGCACAAGGTGTTTTGGGAAAATGAAATGTCTATTTTCTATTGCGCCGGATGCAAAATTCTTGGTGGTTGGCACACTTGAGCAAGGGTGAAGAAGTTACTGTTGAAATGGAGTTGGTCGAAATGATTCTGGCGTCGGTCTACTGACCGGACGCTGGGTCACTCAGCGACCGGACGCTGAAGGGCTGCGTCCGGTCGAGCTGTCAGACGGCACAGTCGCTAGGGTTGAGCACCGGACGCTGGTCTGCGTCCGGTCAAGGTGGACCGGACGCGTCCGGTCAGAAAAACATGCTTCGGGGAGCTTACTGGAAACGACCGGACGCTGGAGCTTCAGCGTCCGGTCAGTTTTGATCGGAGCGTCCGGTCAGCTTCGTAGCCGTTGAAATCTGACGAACAGCGTTTGAAGCCAGTGACGCGTGGCGTCCATCGGGCGACCGGACGCTGAGGGCCAGCGTCCGGTCAGTATGACCGGAGCGTCCGGTCAGTATGACCGGAGCGTCCGGTCAGAGCGCGTTTTCCCAATGAAGGGGTATAACGGCTCTATTTGATGGGGGCTCTATTTATAGCCCCATGGCCGGCTCAAGGGATAACGCTTGCACATTTTCATTGACATAGCATCCTTGTGAGCTTAGCCAAAGCCCTCCCACTCATCTCCATCATTGATCCATCATCATTGTGAGATTGGGAGAGAATCCAAGTGCATTGCTTGAGTGATTGCATCTAGAGGCACTTGGTATTCGTGTTGCGCTGTGGATTTCGCTTGTTTCTCTTGGTGGTTGCCACCACCTAGACAGTTGGAGCAGCGGTGAAGGATCGGCACGAGTTGGTGATTGTTCGTGGCCGCCTTCGGTGATTGTGAGGGGAGTTGTACCTTCCCCGGCGGAGTGCTGAAAGGTAACTCTAGTAAATTGCTCATGTCATTGAGTTACCTCACTTGTGGGTCGGTTCTTGCGGTGTCCTATCGTGTGGACGAGGTTTGTGAAACACCTCTTAGCTGCCGAACCACCAAGTGTTGGTCGACACAACGGGGACTAGCATGTTGGCAAGCACGTGAACCTCGGGAGAAAAATCGGTTGTCTCTTGTCATTCGCATTCTCCCGGTGATTGGCTTGATCTTTATCTTGTGATTGGTTCATCCCCTACACAGCGGTATAATCACCCTACTTACTTGTTTACATTCTTGCAAACTAGTTGATACAAGCTCTTTAGTGTATTTAGAATTGAGAGCTTGCTTTATTATTTACATTCATCTAGTTGAGCTCTTTGGAGTAGCAAGTTTGTGTGCCTAAGTAATCATTGCAACTAGAATTGTTGGATAGGTGGCTTGCAACCCTTGTAGAGCTAGAGCAAGTTTGCATTACGCTATTTGTCATACTAATCAAATTGCTCTAGTTAATTTGTAGATTTTTAAATAGGCTATTCACCCCCCCTCTAGCCATATTAGGACCTTTCAAGTGGTATCAGAGCCGTGGTCACCATTTGATTGAAGGCTTAACAACCTCGGTGTCAAATTATGGCTCAAGTTGTGTTCAACCATGTGGGGGGCAAACCACCATTCTTTGATGGCACAAGCTATGATTATTAGAAGAGAAAGATAAGTGTGTATCTTGGTTCAATCAATGATCAAGTATGGGATATAACCGAGAATGATTATGCTATCATTAATCCCGACAATCCCACCAACCAAGATAAGTCTAACAAGCAATGCAATACAATGGCTCTCAACACCCTATACAATGCCCTTGATCCAAAGGTGTTTGAGCAAATCAAGGATTGTGAAAGAGCAAATGAAGTGTGGATGAGATTGGAGGAAACCTATGAGGGCACACCGGAGGTGAAGAGTGCCAAGTTATATATTCTCAAGGACAAGTTGATAGGTTTCAAGATGAAAGATGATGAGAGCATACCGGAGATGTTCCATCGCTTGCAAGTCATTGTCAATGATTTGAAGGCTTTGGGAGAAAAGATCAAGAATGATGATGTCTCTCATCGGTTCTTGATGAGTCTACCTCCAAGGTTTGAAATGTTGAGAATGCTAATCATAAGAGGAGGATTAAAGGAGATCACCCCCAACCAAGTACTAGGTGAAGTCATGACACAAGAGACATACCGTGTGGAAAGGGAGAGGGATGACAAGGAGGACAAGAAGGAAGATGAGGACAAGAAGAAGAAGAGTGTAGCATTCAAGGCTAGCTCATCATCATACAAGAACAAGGGCAAATCAAAGAAAGAGTCAAGTGATGATGAGGATCTTAGTGATATTGATGATGAAGCTATGGCTCTCTTTGTGCGCAAGATGGGCAAGTTCATGAAGAAGAAAGGCTATAGTGCAAGAAAAAGAAGAGATCATACCAAGAGCAAAGAATATGTGAGAAGATGCTATAATTGCAAGAGTCCCAATCATGTGGTAGCCAATTGTCCTTACAATAGTGACAATGATGAAGATGAGAAGAACAAATACAAGAAGGACAAGAAAGAAAAGAAGGAGAAGAGGGAGAAGAGGATGACCTTTCAAAAGAAGAAGAAGGGTGGAGGCTATGTGGTCACTTGGGATAGTGATGGCTCATCGGATAGTGATGACTCTAGTGATGATGGCAAGAAATCAATCAAGAAAGCACTAGCAAGCATCGCCATCAACGACAAGCCCTCCATCTTCGACACTCCATCAACATGCCTCATGGCTAAGCCTACCAAGGTAAAATATGATGAGAGTGATGATGATGAAAGTGATTCTTGTAGGAGTGATGAAGAAGATGAGGAGTACTCCAAGGAGGAGCTCATGGACATGTGTGAGCAAGTGCACGCTTGCAATGAGATGAAGAGAAAGGAGTGCAAAGAATTGCGCAAGAAAGTAAAATTTCTTGAGCAATCCTTTGATAAGCTCAATGCCACTCATGAGGGGTTAGTGGATGCCCATGAGAAGCTTGGCAAAGCTCACTCTAAGCTTGAAAAGGCTCACTCCTCTCTCATTGAGCAAGTCAAGAAGGAGCAAGCCAAGAAGGAGCAAGTGATAGTAACATGTGATGTGGGACTAACATGTGATCTTATTGATGAATCTTTTCATGAACCCATTATTGTTGCTCCCACTAACACTTCTTGTAGCACTACCACTTTCACTCCACCTATGAATGATACATCACTAGTGGTGGAAAATGAGACCCTCAAGAAGGAGGTGAATGAGCTCACTCGTGCCTTAGGCAATGCCTATGGTGGAGATGCCCACTTGCTAAAGTGCTTGGGTAGCCAAAGGTTTTCTCTCAACAAAGAGGGATTAGGCTATACCCCCAAGAAAGGCAAGGCGGCCTTTGTCACTCACAAAGCTAGCTTTGTGAAGGGCAATGGTCGGTTTTGCACTAGATGCAAGCAAGTTGGGCATATAGAGCAATATTGCAAAACTAACAAGAACAAGCTTCCTAATGTATCCTCAATCAAATTTGATTCTTGTTACATGCTTTATAAGGGTGCCAAATGTGTGAAGGCTAAGTTCATTGGTACACCAATTGTGGGCCCAAAGAAGAAGGCCATTTGGGTACCAAAGACCTTGGTGACTAACCTATAAGGACCCAAACAAGTTTGGGTACCTAAAAAGAATTGATCTTCTTTTGTAGGTAAATTATAAAGCCGGAGCAAGGCATTGGGTGCTTGATAGTGGGTGCACACAACACATGACTGGTGATTCAAGAATGTTCAATTCAATCAATGAAAGCAAGAGCAATGGGATTGATAGTATCACATTTGGTGACAATGGCAAAGGCAAGGTCAAAGGGCTTGGTAAGATTGCAATATCCAATGATTTGAGCATTTCCAATGTGCTACTAGTAGAGAGCTTGAATTTCAACCTATTGTCGGTAGCCCAATTGTGTGATCTTGGTTTCAAATGCATATTTGGTGTGGATGATGTAGAGATCATAAGTGTAGATGGCTCAAATTTGATATTCAATGGATTTAGATATGAGAATCTATACTTAGTTGATTTCAATGCTAGAGAGGCTCAATTGTCAACATGTTTGATCACTAAGTCTAGCATGGGTTGGTTATGGCATAGAAGGCTTGGTCATGTTGGAATGAAACAATTGAACAAATTGATTAAGCATGACTTAGTTAGAGGCTTGAAAGATGTCACATTTGAAAAGGATAAGCTATGTAGTGCATGTCAAGCCGGAAAACAAGTTGGTAATACACATCCTAAGAAGAGCATAATGAGCACATCTAAGGCATTTGAGTTGATGCACATGGACTTGTTTGGACCAACCACATACACTAGCATTGGTGGAAACAAATATGGATTTGTCATTGTGGATGATTTCACTAGATACACATGGGTGTTCTTTCTTGTTGATAAGAGTGATGTGTTTGCAACATTCAAATCATTTGTCAAAGGCATTCACAATGAGTTTGAAACAACAATCAAGAAAGTTAGAAGTGACAATGGTAGTGAATTCAAGAACACTAGAGTTGATGAGTTATGTGATGAATTTGGAATTAGACATCAATTCTCGGCCAAGTATACTCCTCAATCAAATGGGCTAGTTGAAAGAAAGAATAGAACCTTGATTGATATGGCAAGATCAATGTTGAGTGAATACAATGTGAGTCATTCATTTTGGGCCGAAGCAATCAACACGACTTGCTACTATAGCAACCGACTCTATTGTCACCCCATGATGGAGAAGACACCCTATGAGCTATTGAATGGAAGAAAGCCCAACATAGCATACTTTCGAGTTTTTGGATGTAAATGCTATATATTGAAGAAAGGCACTAGATTGAACAAGTTTGAAAAGAAATGTGATGAAGGTTTCTTACTTGGTTACTCCACTACTAGCAAGGCTTATAGAGTTTGGAATTTGGCTAGTGGTACTCTTGAGGAGGTTCATGATGTGGAATTTGATGAAACAAATGGTTCCCAAGAGGAAGATGAGAATCTAGATGATGTAAGAGGCACTCAATTGGTCAATGCAATGAAGAACATGGACATTGGTGATATAAGGCCTAGAGAGGTGATTGATATTGAAGATGACAAGAATCAAGTGCTCTCTAACTCAAATGTGCAAGCTAGTGGTTCTCATGATCAAATCCGTGCAAGCACTAGTAATGGCAATGTGCAAGATCAACAAATGGCTAGTTCATCATCTCAATCAAGTGATCAATCAAATGCTAGCAATCAAGTGCAAGTGCTTCAACCAACCAATGTTGCAAGAGATCATCCATTGGACACCATCATTGGTGATATTTCAAGAGGTGTGTAAACAAGATCAAGATTGGCATCATTTTGTGAGCACTTCTCATTTGTGTCATCCATTGAGCCTAAGAAGATAGATGAAGCTTTGAATGATGTTGATTGGATCAATGCTATGCATGAAGAGCTAAACAACTTCATAAGAAACCAAGTATGGGATTTAGTTGAGAGGCCTAAGGATCATAATGTGATTGGAACTAAGTGGGTCTTTCGGAACAAGCAAGATCAAGATGGGATAGTGATAAGGAACAAAGCAAGATTAGTGGCTCAAGGTTACACTCAAGTTGAAGGTCTTGACTTTGGAGAAACATATGCCCCGGTTGTAAGATTGGAAGCAATTAGGATCTTGCTAGCTTATGCTTGTGCCCACAACATCAAGTTGTATCAAATGGATGTGAAGAGTGCATTTCTCAATGGGTACATCAATGAGCTTGTGTATATTGAGCAACCTCCCGGTTTTGAAGATGAAAAGAAACCCAACCATGTTTACAAGTTGAGAAAGGCTTTGTATGGATTGAAACAAGCACCAAGAGCATGGTATGAGAGATTGAGGGATTTCCTACTCTCTAAGGGATTGAAGATGGGAAAGGTTGACACCACTCTCTTCACCAAGAAACTTGGAAATGATTTGTTTGTCATGCAAATCTATGTGGATGATATCATCTTTGGATCAACAAATCAAGAATTTTGTGAGGAGTTTGGCAAGATGATGGTAAGTGAGTTTGAGATGTCTATGATTGGAGAACTTAGTTACTTCCTTGGTCTTCAAATCAAGCAAATGAAGAATGGCACATTTGTGAGTCAAGGCAAGTATATTAAGGAAATGCTCAAGAAGTTTGAAATGGATGAGAGCAAATCTATTAGTACACCAATAGGGACAAGTGGAAGCTTAGATAGTGATGCTAGTGGCAACATGGTGGATCAAAAGATGTATCGGTCTATGATTGGAAGTCTACTCTATGTGACCGCATCAAGACCGGATGTGATGTTTAGTGTATGCATGTGTGCTAGATTTCAAGCCTCACCAAGAGAAAGTCATTTGAAGGCAACAAAGAGAATATTGAGGTACTTGAAGCATACACAATATGTTGGATTATGGTATCCCAAAGGAGCAAGATTTGAGTTGATTGGATATTCAGATTCCGATTATGTGGGATGCAAAGTTGAGAGAAAGAGCATATCGGGCACATGTCAACTATTAGAAAGATCACTTGTGTCTTGGTCATCAAAGAAGCAAAATAGTGTAGCACTTTCAACCGCTGAAGCGGAGTACATTTCGGCCGAAAGTTGTTGTGCACAATTACTTTGGATGAAGGCCACTTTGAGTGACTTTGGAATCAAGTTCAAGCAAGTGCCATTGCTATGTGACAATGAAAGTGCCATCAAGCTCACCAACAACCCGGTTCAACACTCAAGAACAAAGCATATTGATGTCCGCCATCATTTCATAAGAGATCACCAACAAAAAGGGGACATTTGCATAGAGAGTGTGGGCACCGAAGATCAACTTGCCGACATATTCACCAAGCCACTTGATGAGAAGAGGTTTTGCAAGCTAAGGAATGAATTGAACATACTTGACTTCTCCAATATGTGTTGATGCACCCCCATTATATGACATGCCTCTCCTTCGAGTAAAGCAAGGTAAAGTTGATTGACATGTCATCCATTCATTACTAAGGACTTGTTTAGTGCATCTAGTCATTCCTATCATGTCCTAGGCTCATTCATGAAAATCAAATGAATTTGATGCTTATATGGTACCACTATTGCTTGTATGTTTGAAATGATCTAGTGGTAGCATATGACATGCTTGTGGGCTTGTAAACCTAGTGTTTGATTTAGAAAATGAGCTATAAGTGTTTAACTCAACATGGTACAAGATACCCTTATTTGGAGGTGTGAAGAAGCTTGTCCTTGGATCAAACCGAGTTAAATATCTTTTGCAAGTAATCTAGATTGAACCAAAATTGAGAAAATGATCCTTATTTCACATGGTTTCACCCCAACCTATCCATAATTTAAGCTCACCTTTTGTGCTAATTGTTGACAAAGGGGGAGAGAAACAAAGATATGAGTGATAGGGGAGTATTGGACATAAGGGGAGAGATATGATAAAGGAAAGGGATCAATTAAAATTTTGAGCACACAAGTAGGGGGAGCAAGCTCATAAACTTGTATGATGCATTTGAATGAACATTTCATATATTTGCTCACATGATACAAATTCTAAGTTTCAACATCCATGCTTGTGTGGTGTATGCTAGTTATAGGTTTGAATGATGAAATGAAAAACTAGCATGCATAGGCTAAAAGTAACTAGACTCATGCTCACATTATGAAAACTAGACCCTTACCTTTAATGTTGATCTCATGGGGTATTCTAGTTTTTGTGTATGTCTAGTTACTAATGATGCTAAGGATGGTATATTGGTGCACTCCGATTGGTATCACGCTTCAAAGGTCCATCTCTTATACCTTAGCATCACTTGGTAGAAATTGACTCATATATTTCCTATCGAAGCATATGTGCAAGCTACAATCCAAACTCTTAGCACATATGTAGGGGGAGCAATTACTACCATATGGAGTTCATGAAACTTGCCTATACCCTTTACACATGGTAAATATGCTTGGGCAAGCAACATGGATTCAAATGAACTTTAATTCATATCTTTGTATAAGGGAAAGATTGAAAGCTCTAGTTTGGTTTTGGTTAATTGATGAAACCCTAAGTGCTAACCTAGTTTATCAAAGTGATTATGAGATAGGTAGCACTACTCCAAGTGATGAAGCAATGACGAAGGTCATGACAATGGTGATAGCATGGTGATGATCAAATGCTTGAACATGGAAAAGAAGAAAGAGAAAAACAAAAGGCTCAAGGCAAAGGTATAAAACGTAGGAGCCATTTTGTTTTAGTAATCAAGACACTTAGTGAGTGTGATCACATTTAGGATAGATAGCCGTACTATTAAGAGGAGTGAAACTCGTATCGGAATGCGGTTATCAAAGTGCCACTAGATGCTCTAACTCATTGCATATGCATTTAGGATCTAGTGGAGTGCTAACACCCTTGAAAATATTTGTGAAAATATGCTAACACATGTGCACAAGGTGTTTTGGGAAAATGAAATGTCTATTTTCTATTGCGCCGGATGCAAAATTCTTGGTGGTTGGCACACTTGAGCAAGGGTGAAGAAGTTAGAGTTGAAATAGAGTTGGTCGAAATGATTCTGGCGTCGGTCTACTGACCGGACGCTGGGTCACTCAGCGACCGGACGCTGAAGGGCTGTGTCCGGTCGAGCTGTCAGACGGCACAGTCGCTAGGGTTGAGCACCGGACGCTGGTCTGCGTCCGGTCAAGGTGGACCGGATGCGTCCGGTCAGAAAAACATGCCTTGGGGAGCTTACTGGAAACGACCAGACGCTGGAGCTTCAGCGTTCGGTCAGTTTTGATCGGAGCGTCCGGTCAGCTTCGTAGCCGTTGAAATCTGACGAACAGCGTTTGAAGCCGGTGACGCGTGGCGTCCATCGGGCGACCGGACGCTGAGGGCCAGCGTCCGGTCAGTATGACCGGAGCGTCCGGTCAGAGCGCGTTTTGCCCAGTGAAGGGGTATAACGGCTCTATTTGATGGGGGCTCTATTTATAGCCCCATGGCCGGCTCAAGGGATAACGCTTGCACATTTTCATTGACATAGCATCCTTGTGAGCTTAGCCAAAGCCCTCCCACTCATCTCCATCATTGATCCATCATCATTGTGAGATTGGGAGAGAATCCAAGTGCATTGCTTGAGTGATTGCATCTAGAGGCACTTGGTATTCGTGTTGCGCTGTGGATTTCGCTTGTTTCTCTTGGTGGTTGCCACCACCTAGACAGTTGGAGTAGCGGTGAAGGATCGGCACGAGTTGGTGATTGTTCGTGGCCGCCTTCGGTGATTGTGAGGGGAGTTGTACCTTCCCCGGCGGAGTGCCAAAAGGTAACTCTAGTAAATTGCTCGTGTCATTGAGTTACCTCACTTGTGGGTCGGTTCTTGCGGTGTCCTATCGTGTGGACGAGGTTTGTGAAACACCTCTTAGCCGCCGAACCACCAAGTGTTGGTCGACACAACGGGGACTAGCGTGTTGGCAAGCACGTGAACCTCGGGAGAAAAATCGGTTGTCTCTTGTCATTCGCATTCTCCCGGTGATTGGCTTGATCTTCATCTTGTGATTGGTTCATCCCCTACACAGCGGTATAATCACCCTACTTACTTGTTTATATTCTTGCAAACTAGTTGATACAAGCTCTTTAGTGTAATTAGAATTGAGAGCTTGCTTTATTATTTACATTCATCTAGTTGAGCTCTTTGGAGTAGCAAGTTTGTGTGCCTAAGTAATCATTGCAACTAGAATTGTTGGATAGGTGGCTTGCAACCCTTGTAGAGCTAGAGCAAGTTTGCATTACGCTATTTGTCATACTAATCAAATTGCTCTAGTTAATTTGTAGATTTTTAAATAGGCTATTCACCCCCCCTCTAGCCATATTAGGACCTTTCACTCAGGTGGGTCCTCCAGGTTGAAGGAGACGTCGGACGTCGCCTTGCCTTTATGGGCCATACACCATGCCTGGAAGTCTGAGCAAGCCTAGCCACTATGTGACGCCGACTGTGAGAAAGACAGCACGATGATTAGAAATCAGACAGAACTGAGCGTGACAATAGATAAATCAATTCGCATACCCATGCTTGTTTGTATCCGGCGAGGTTGTGGCTGCCTTGATGGTGTGCTGGACCTTGCATCAGCAAACAACGGTCCCGGGCATCCCTGTGCATCTTGAGGTACTCCTCCGTGAACCACCTGTCCACCATCATCACCCAGCACTCGGGATACGCTTGGCACCACCAGGGAATCATCTACACGTCATCAAGTATTGGACATATAAGAAGATCAAATTAAACCAACTTAATCTCAAAACGAATCAATATTGATGTTCTTCATTTACCTCAAGGTACTGCTCCCGGGTCAGCTGCATCTCTCTTGCGTCTTTCTTGGTTTTCCTCTCTCCAAGCTTCGACCCGTAGTTGGTTACGATGGCCTGGATGCGCACCTCGTGATGCATGTCGGTGATGAGTTTTTTTACAGGCTTTGGTAGTCGCCTGCTCCGCCCTAGCCTCAAATCCCTCCTCGCATCTGTAATAAGTCTGCATACAAAAGCGATGTATCCATTCATTATTTCAAGAAAAATCCAATGAATGCGATGTATTGAGCAATGTTGTGCAAGGGAGACTTACCTAAAACTCTGCCTTCACCCGCGCCACCTTGTTGGGGTACTCCGCATCGGAGGCGATGACATAGTGGTCAAACGAGTAGGCCGGCTCCATCTTCGATGCGTACGTGACAATGCTAGGGAAGTGCTGCCTGCACAGAAGACCCAGGATGCCGTTGACTAGCCGTGCGCTACCACCCGACACAAACCACCCAGTTCCTGCACAAGTGATTAAGAAAAATTATTAGTTTTTTTCATCATATCATATGAAGTAGTGGTGATAACATATACAGTTACTTACTTTTGTCCTTTGGGGCGAATCACTGGGCGTTGGTGAGGAAGCGGAACCTATGGGAGGCTCGTAGGACCTCGCAAGTAGACACTCGAAGAGGAGTTGGAGGAAGCGGAACCCATGCCTACCGCCTCCCTCCTCCTCCTCCTCCTCCTCCTCCGTCTGCCGAGCCAGCTCCTCGTCTCACTCGTCCACGGGCGCCACCTCCTCCTGCGGCTGGCAGTCCTCCTCACGTGGCGTGGGAGGAGACGGCCCCCTCCTGCGGCTAGCGGTCCTCCTCCTGTTCGATCCCTCTGCCGCCCCCTCCGCCCCCTCTTTGGTAAATCGAGTTCACAGACCTATGACGGTCGCCCGCTATCTTTGTTCAATCACCTGCAATAAAAAAGAAAAACAAGACGTAATTAGAAATAGGTGCAAAAATAAACAAAACATAATTACAAAAAACATAGTATTACATGTATTAGAAATATATGCAAAAATGAACAAAACATAATTACAAAAAACATAGTATTACATGTATTAGAAATAATCTTCATGATTGAAATTAGCTAGATCATAGGTCTTGTCATCACTATCAACATTGTCCAACTCATCAACACTATCCGAAGGAGGAATGTTGTCTTCATTGTCATTGCCGAAATGTAATCGCTCAAGCATTTGTATGTCCTTCAGATTTCGCACCTTGTCTCCAGCGTCCTCATCATCATCCCTTTCATTATCTACTTCCATTCCTATCTCTTCGGTTAAGTCTATGTCAAACCTCCCTTGTAGCCCCTCTTCTTGATAGAACTCTCCATCATATGTGTTTGGGTTGAAGTTGTAATCTTCATCATTTGGGACAGGTAGTTTACCGTGTGGCGAGACCTTGTGCACAATAGACCAACCCTTAAGATGCTCGACGTCTTTGCACGCGTATGACGTATAATAAACCTAGATGGCCTGTTGAGCCACAATGTAGACATCTTTTCCTGGATAGACGGAATCCTGTCGAATCTCGACTAGCCCAAGCTTAGGGGTCCGTCTCGTTACACCAGGATGAAACCAGTGGCATTTGAATATGACAGGAGTAAGATGTTTGGAACCATAAAATGATAGTTCATAGATTTCTTCAATTCTTCCATAATAGTCGAGTCCATCAGTGCCGGGCGTAACAACTCCGCTATTTGTGGTTTGTCGATTGGGTCGACTCTGCTCGTAGCTTGCTATGTGAAAACGATATCCATTCACGTCATAACTGGTAAATGACTTGACCCTAATGGCACAGCCGTTTGCAACCTGTCTTAACTCATCACTTATAGGCGCATCAGTTTGGGCTTTCTGTTTGAACCAACAAATGAAATTGGGGCTCCCTGGTCCCGCACCCCGTGAAAGAAGGGTATCATTTTCTTGCGGGGTAGGTTGCCTTGATCCATGCCAGGATTGACAAAGAAATTCCCTGTACCAACGAGAAACAAGGGGGTTGGACGAAGAAACAAGGCCATACGGCGAAATGAAACAAGTTCGTTCAGAACTTACCCAATGAACGGCTGCACCTCGACAAGGTTGGTCAACATATATAGCATGATACTGTGCCACTCTTCATTTTTCAATTGCTTAGTGGTTGATGCACTTGCGCTTCCGAGTTGCCCTTGGAAAAGGCTGAGGTTCGATTCATTTTCGCCAGCATTGTAATGAGGGGTGGATTATAAACGCTAGGAAGTTTCTCAATGTAGCATTTCTCTGTGAAGTTCGACACCTCCTCTAGAATGTATGCCTCTGCAATGGAAGCCTCAATTTTGGCTTTATTTCTACATTTTTTGCGAAGAGTCTTCAGACATCTCTCGATTGGATAGCACCAACGGTTCTGCATAGCCCCCCCGATCCGTGCCTCATACGAGAGGTGCACAATCAAATGCTGCATCAGCAAGAAGAAGCTGGGTGGAAAGATCTTCTCCAACTTACAAAGCAACACGGGTGCCGCTTTTTCCAAGTCATCAATGACGGTCCGAGAGAGCTCCTTGGCACAAAGCTGGCGGAATAAGTAGCTCAACTCTGCCAGCACTTGCCAGACATGCTCCGGGACATAGCCTCGAACCATCGCCGGAAGAAGCCGCTCAATCCATATGTGGTAGTCATGACTCTTCATCCCGTTGACTCGCAGAGTGCCTAAGTTAACTCCCCTCTTTAGATTCGCTGCATACCCATCAGGGAACATTAGCTTCTTGATCCATTCAAGTACTTCCCTCCTTTGGTCCTTTTTCAAGACAAAATCGGCCTAAGGCCTTCTCCAGGTCTTGCCACGACTAGGAGGTTGCATCTCTTGATTTGGTCTATCGCACAACGTTGCCAGGTCTACTCTAGCCTTTGGGTTGTCCTTAGACTTTTCAGTGTCCATGAGTGTTGCCCAAAGTGCCTCGGCGACATTCTTTTTAGTGTGCATTACATCAATGTTATGTGGTAGAAGAAGGTCATCGAAATAGGGGAGCCTCATCATGCCCGAGATATGAGTCCACATATGCTGCTCACCATATCCCACAAAACCACCTTCTTCATTGGGCACGAGAGCACCTATCTGAGCATGAACCTCGGCACCATTCATCATCCACGGTGCCGGGTTTGTCACTTTGACGCCTTTCATAAAGTTCTTGATGTCTTGTCTGAATGGATGGTCAAGAGGTAGGAATTGACGATGTCTGTCAAACGATGAATACTTGCCACCCTTCTGCAACCAAATAAACCTCACACCTTCCTTGCATATTGGGCATGGGAACTTCCCGTGAACACACCAGGCGCAGAATATCCCATACGCCAGGAAGTCATGCAGGGAGTAGTGGTACCAAACATGCATTTTGAAGGTTGTCTTTGTAGCTCGATCGTATGTCCATACCCCTTCATCCCAATCACGGACCAATTCATCAAACACGAGCTCCATGAACACACCCATATTACTCCCTGGGTGTCCAGGAATTATCAACGACAAGAATACGTCATGTCGTTGAAAGGAGACACCGGGGGGGGGGAGATTAAGGGGGATAACAAAGATGGGCCAACATGTGTATGGGGCAGCCATCATTCCATAAGGATTGTACCCATCTGTTGCCAACGTGACACGTACATTACGAGACTCATCTGCTTTGTCACGATGTTTGTCATTAAAGTGGATCCAAGCTTCACCATCGGATGGATGTACCATATTGTCAGGATTGTACCGTTTGCCATTTTTGTGACATGTCATCTGTTTTGTGGATTCCTCGGTCATGTATAGCCGTTGGATCCTCAGTAGGAATAGAAGGTACCGTAGGATTTTCATGGGGTTCGTAAGTTGCCTCTTCTGGCCATCATCAGAGTCTACCTCCAGGTACCTGGAGGATTTACACTTTGGACAGAACTTTGCATGCTCGTGTTCTTTCCTAAATAGGACGCACCCTTTCGGACAAGCATGTATCTGCTCATACAGCATCTTAAGTGCTCGAAGGAGTTTCTGTGACTCATACATGCTCTTTGGCAGAATGTGGCCCTCCGGAAGCAGGGTGCCAATCACGGCCAACATCTTATCGAAGCCAGGTTGACTCAAGTTTAACTCGGACTTCAACCCCATTAAGCGTCCAATGGCATCAAGTTGAGACACCGTTGACCGATCGTGAAGGGGTTTCTGTGCCGAGTCCATCATATCGTAGAACGCCTGTGCGGCTGCCTCCATCTCCTCCTTCTCACGTCCCTCATCGAACTATCCTTAGTGAAAGTCATCTATAATGTCTGCTACCCCGGCATCAGCATCAAAAGCCTCCACCCGTGGTCTCACCACCTCCTCTCTCATACGATGGGCTTCACCATGGTGGACCCATAGGGTGTAGTCCGGCGTAAATCCATTCTTCACAAGATGTTTACCCATTTCCACCTTGTTTACCCTTCTCCTGTTTCCACATTTGCTGCAGGGACACAAAACTAGGCAATGTCCTTTAGCAGCGTTGCCAAATGCACTATCCAAGAAAGCATCGGTCTTGTTCATCCATTTCGTGGTGTAATCACTCTGACTTCTCCAGCCCGTGTACATCCACTGACTGTCATCCATCCTCTAACATATGTATCGGCGAGTAATGTAACCATCAATTGCATCTACATGGTGTTCCTACTGTCTAATAGGTGAGGATAGGTCCTAATCCCACCCGCAGATGCGTAGATGAGGTTAGTTTCCATGCTCTACTCCTATCCGAGACAGAATTTCGGCAGCACCTCCCTACTGTTCTCCAGATACACGTCCTGCCAAAGAAGAGTGTTTATCCGGAGAACAACAGGGAGGTGATGCTGAAACTCTGTCTCGGACCAGAGCAAAACATGGGAACTAACCCATCTACGCATCCGCGGGCTGTCCAAAAAGCATGGACAATCCGAAATAGATACGGTCATAGATATGCAAAGATCTGCATACCTCCAACCGTATCTCTTTCGAACGGGAGACGCCTAACTGGGTTACGCGATCTACGACAATGATACGAAAAGAGGGGTTATACCTAGGGTGGTGGCGGAGTCAGGCTAGCGGGGCCATGGCGGGTCGGTGCAGTGGCGAGACGACGCGGTGGAGGCAGACCGGCATGGTGGCGAGAACTCCGACTCAACTCCGATGGGCTCTTCTCTACAAAAATAGAACAAAATACTGTCATTTACAAAAAAAATCGGCAGAACCTCCCCTGCACGGTGAGGTTTCCAAAACCTGCAAAAAACAACGGCACGATGGCCGACAAGCACATATGGCTCAACAAAAGCCATATAGTTTGGATATCAATCCATGCAGAAGAATATATCCAAGTAGTACCACTACTTGTACTACTACTTTCACTATTGCTACTACTACTACCATTGGTTCTTCTACTACTAGCACTATTGCTACAACTACTACCATTAGTTGCACTACTACTACCACTACTTCTACTACTACTACCACTAATTCTACTACTAATACTACCACTAGTTGTACTAATACTACCACTAGTACAACTAATACTACTACAACTACCACTACCTCGATAATAATAAGTGAGAAGGCATACCTGACGGGTGACGGGGTAGGGGCGGGCGGCGTCGGGAACGGGCAGAGTCGGGGACGGGGTCGGGCACGGACGGTGTCGGGGCGGGTGGTCCACGAGGCGCGGCCGAGGGCAGGGCGTGGCCGGAAAAAGGGTGCGGCCGGGGCACAGGGCCGGCCGGGGTCAGGGCGGCGCAGCCGGGGGAAGGGCCAGCCAGGGGCACGGCGCGGCTAGGCGCACAGGCAGCGGGCGGCGCGGCTGGGGGAAGGGCCGGCTGGGGGCACGGCGTGGCCGACGGCAGGGCGCGCGGACAGCGGGCGGCGCGGCCGGGGGAAGGGCCGGCCGGGCACGTGGGCAGCGAGGGCACGGCGGCGCGGGCGGGCGGGCGCGCGGGCGGCACGGGCGCGCTGGGGGCCGGTGGCAGCGCGGGCGAGGCACGGACGACGGTGCGCGGCACGGACAGCAACCGGGCGGCGCGGGCAGCGTAGGCGGGGGCAGCGCGGGCGAGCGGGCCGGTGTGGGCGCGGCGCGCGGCGCGGAAGCGGGGGCGGGCAGGTATGGGCGCGGGGTTGGCTGGCTGTGACTGCCCGGCAGGCCAAAAACCGCTAAGTCCCCGCGCCCGCGGCTTTGCCGAGTGCCGGATCAGGGAGGCACTCGGCAAAGATTTGTTTTTTTAAAAAAAAAAATTCTTTGCCGAGTGCCCCAGATCTGGCACTCGGCAAATATTTAAATTTTTTTTTTAAAAAAATTCTTTGCCGAGCGTCTCAGATTTGGCGCTCGGCAAAGAATTTTTTTTTATTTTTAAAACACTTTGCCGAGTGCCCCCGGGACGGCACTCGGCAAAGATTTAATTTTTTTTATTTCTTTGCCGGGTGCTCATGTGGATGCACTCGGCAAAGAGGAAATTTAAAAAAAAATAAAACATTCTTTGCCGAGTGCTTGATGCATGTCTGGCACTCGGCAAAGACACCCTTTGCCGAGTGCCATGCCCTGGCGCTCGGCAATTTTTTTTTTGTTTTTTTGTTTTTGGCCTCCAATTTTTTTGTGCTGCCTTTTTAAAGCACTAGGAACTCCTAGTAGAGATGTTCTGGTTTGTATGCATCGTACGTGACAACGTGCACGAAATCTTCTGAAATTTTTATCATAGCCTCCACATATGATATCACGACATCTCAACAAGTTTCATGATTTTCGAACTTCGTTTGCTTTTTATAGAATCTATAAACACTTCACACGCAATTTCGCAGACATGTTTCGTGAACAAGATATCCAAAATTTCGGGTCCATTCCTGGATACGGCCTCTCACAACACTCAGTAACATGACTATCAATTTTTGAATCATTAAACTCCATTATTCATACCACGTGCAGTTCAAATTTCTAATTTCCGGAAAAAATCAAGTAAACGAAATAAAGTAACTAAATATAACAAAAAACCACAAAAAATCCCCAAATTGTAACTAGGAGTTCCTAGTGCTTTAAAAAGGCTGCACAAAAAATTGGAGGCCAAAAACAAAAAAACAAAAAAAACTTTGCCGAGCGCCGGGGCATGGCACTCGGCAAGTCAGGCACTCGGCAAAGAATGTTTTAAATTTTTTTTAAAAATTTCCTCTTTGCCGAGTGCATCCACAGGAGCACTCGGCAAAGAAATAATAAAAAAAATTAAATCTTTGCCGAGTGCCGTCCCGGGGGGCACTCGGCAAAGTGTTTTAAAAATAAAAAAAATTTCTTTGCCGAGCGCCAGATCTGAGACGCTCGGCAAAGAATTTTTTTAAAAAAAATTTAAATCTTTGCCGAGTGCCAGATCTGGGGCACTCGGCAAAGAAATTTTTTTAAAAAAAATAAATATTTGCCGAGTGCCTAACTGCAGGCGCTCGGCAAAGAAGGCCGTGACCGGACGCCGTTTTCGCGGGCAGCCTATGCCGAGTGTAGATATTTTGCCGAGAGTCTGGCACTCGGCAAAGAAGTCCTTTGCCGAGTGCCCGTGTTTGCCGAGTGCAATTCTTTGCCGAGTGCAGCACTCGGCAAAGAAGGTCTTTGCCGAGTGCCCGATTTTTGACACTCGGTAAAGAATTTTGCACTCGGCAAAATCTCTGTGTAGTGGATAAAGGTAGAACGCAAAACGTCAAGGGCATATAACAACTTTGTAGATATTTTGATCAATATAGTATTATGCTATAGGTGGAGTTGCCCTTGATATCATCTCTTCTGGGTAAGAGGACTACAGAAAAATTCTTTAAGCAGTAACATGCGAAAATTAAAGGATATCTCCTGCCAATTTTATTCTTTTATCCGAACCAAGCAGCATTTAATTTTTTTATACTATACTTAGTGGACAAGCACATGCAGCACAAACGTATTTAAAAAGTTTTTCTTTAATAGGAGAAGTAACAAGGAGATTTATAAAAAACGATTCATGTACATATAGAAAAATATCCATGATGCACACACATGGTATAAGATCATGTGCCAGCTCTCGCCGCCGTCAGGGTACGCGTAGGGGCATGATGGCGCTGGCGCCGGCGTGTACGAGTCCTTTTTCGCTGGCGTCGAGTACTCGTACCCGCTATGCGTCACCCGATGGAACTTCTTCACGTCCTTGTTCTTGCCCACGTCGATGAGAAGACGATCGCATGCCGCTGGACAGGTTGGGGATGGCGCAGATCTCTAGTGGCTTGCCGGCATTGAAGGAGAGGCCTATGCACACGTACAGGATGTCCTTGCCGGGGTTCTGGTTCCAGATCGACGAGAAGATGTCGGGCCCGTCTCTCATACACCACGCGCAACTCCTGGTTTATGGCGGCCCACACCACCTTGAACTCGTTGTCGAACGCCAGCTTCAACCCGTCTTTGGAGATGCTCGGGACTCGGGATTGTGATCGTGACTTGTTAGGATTTCTGGGAAAAAATAAAAACAGAAAATAAAACAGTACTCATTGGATGGATATGTTTGGATTAGGATTCTAACTATCTAGGCCTCAAGAACATATATAATTCTATTCGAGTACTTATCGGATATGTATCTATTTGGATTAGGATTCTAACTATCTAGGCCTCAAGAACGTATATTGAAGCGGTGGACAAACAAATAGAAGCAATTTTCACATTCACATGGTTAGTTAGGGAAGGGCCAGACCAAAATAATGGAACAAAAAAAGAGGCGAAAATTTTGCCTTTTTATTATTAGGTATAGATATAGATGAGAGATATCTATATCTATATCTATCTATCTATCTATATCCATCTATTACTATAAAAGAGTGAAAGAATTAAAAATACTTTTCACCCTGACATTTCTTACCCACCTACTCCTTCTGCCCCCAAAAAAGAGTAATTCTCGCTTTTCAAAAAGTCATCAATTTTTAACTTTGACTAAACATATTTAACAAAATATTAACATTTATGGTATATAATTAGTACCGTTAGGTAGATCATTGAATATACTTTCATAATATATTTTTTTTAGAGATATAAATGTTGCGCGTATTTTCTATAAACCTAGATAAAGTTGAGGAAGTTTGACCAACACGACTCCACGTGGACTCTTTTTTTTTTGGACCGAGTAGTAATATCTGGACCGTTGATGGCTTATCCCTTTTAATCTGGTTACTGTTAATCTAACGGTGGGCCCACAGTACACGATAGTCTGCGCATTTGCCTCGGCGTGTTTTTTTTTCACCGACGGCGCCGCTTACCCGCCCGTCGTACCCGCGCCGCGCTATTTTTTTTTTCCACCGCGTAACCGCCCGCCGCGGCACGTACTGTCCTCCCGCGCCGCGACGAACCTTCCCGCGCCGCGCTATTCTTTTTTTCCACCGCGTAACCGCACGCTAGGACTGCCGAACGCTCCCGTAGCGCGGGCAACCACCGCATCCGCACCCCTTCTTCCCCGCGTCCGCTCCCGATGCACCAACCGGCAACCGCCTCCAGAGCACAGCGGCGAAGGAGAGGCCAGCCAAGGAGAAACCGAAGGGGTCGGCGGAGGCGCAGGAGCCAGCGGCTGCCGACGACGATGTGTGCACGGAGGAGTCGGACTCGGAGGAGATGGTGGAGGAGGAGTTGGAGGAAGCGGCAGCCGCGTTGGAAGCCGAGGAGGAGAAGGCCAAGGCCGGAGGAGGATGGTCGGCGGAGAAGGTTGGGGCGAGGAAGCGGGTGGCGCGGCCGGGCATGGAGAGATGAGAGAAGGGCGGATGCCGCGGAGGACCACTTCGTGGGGGAACCGATGCCAGACCACGAAGCGAGACAAAGATGGCCGAAAAGGTACAAGACCAAGGTAAGGCGTTTTCAGTGGCGTAGCTAGGATTTGGAGCTATGGTGGTCCATTGTCTAAATTTTTTTAACCGCTATAAATTTAACTTGTCAGTACACAAATATATGAAATACAAAATACAATTAAGGAAAAAAGGACATATAGAGTTCATAAAATAGATGAGTGTAGCTTTCTTAACGTAGAATTGATCGAAATATTACATACCTATAATAATTGAAGAAGAATATGTCACTACTACTTCTTCTTCTTGTCAGGCCTTCGCCTTCTAATAACCATGAAAGTGTTGATGATCTCTTCTTCACGCAATTGTAAGAACATATCCCGCTTAATAAAAGTCACTAGACAATCATCGAGAAGGCTATCACCCATCTTATTTCTCAACTTATTCTTGATAAAGGTCATTGCAGAAAATATTCTTTCAACACTTGCAGTAGCCACCGGTAGAAGCAATACCAATTTGATAAGTAAATAGATCCAATGATAAACTTTATCCCTCTTTGTTTCAACAAGTTTTACTGAGAGGTCAACAAGATTGTTTATGCCTTTGAACATTTCATCTTTCCTCATGTCATCAATAAAAGTTTCAAGTTGCAGATCGAGTCTTAGCAAGTCAGAGCTTGAAAAATCATTAGGGTAAAATTTAGCAAGTCTATGTACCTTGTTTGCATCAAAAGAAGCGAAGGAATCTGCTGGATTTAAAGCAGCCATACAAGTAAGCAACTCCATATTTACCTCATCAAACCGACTGTCAAGCTCTTGACTAATTTTATCAATGACTCCAATATATACTTCTCTTCTGAAGTGATCATCATTTGTTTGGTCCTGAGCAAAACGTGCTGATCTTCCATATGGCACATAATTATGTTCCATTCCAGGAACTTGAATACCATATTTGTTGCAAAATATTGTAACCCTTTGAAAAAAATGAAACCCACCCTTCAGACCTCATTTGTTGCATTTTACTCTTTGCCAAACGGACAAGTGACATTGCATTAAGGATATCTTGGTCTTTTCTTTGCAAACACTCAGACAATTCATTTGTATGTCCAAGAATATCAAGCATCAAATGAGCACTGAAAATGAAATCAAATGACTCAAACACTCCAACCATAGTATGTATTTTTGGCCATTCACCCCTTTGTGAAGTATCTCGTCCAAGAGCTATGAGTACATCGCGAATTGTGGGATACATAGAAATCATGTTGACCACAGTTTTATAATGAGAGCCCCACCGAGTGTCACCAGGTCTAGGCAGCCCCATCTCTTGATTTAACCCACTTCCAGATTCTAGTATACCACACTCAAGTGCTTTCATGACATTGGCATATTGGTGATGTCGAAGCATGCCATGACGCTTACAAGAGCTACCAACAATATTTAGCAAGAGGGATACTCGATCAAAAAACCACACACAATCATCATTGTCTTTGGCAACAGCAACCAGAACCAATTGGAGTTGATGTGCAAAACAGTGAACATAATAAGCAGATGGTGATTCTTTCATAATCAAGGTTTTCAGCCCTTTAATCTCTCCTTTGATGTTACTAGCCCCATCATAGCCTTGACCACGGATTTGAGTTATAGTCAAACCATGACTTACTAGTAAAGATTGAATTGCTTCCTTAAGTGATGAAGAAGTAGTATCATCTACATGAACAATTCCAAGAAACTGCTCACATGGCCTTCCTGATTTATCAACATAACGCAAGCAAAGGGCTAGTTGTTCTTTATGAGAGACATCACTAGACTCATCAGCTAAAATTGTATAGTGATCATCCCCAATTTCCTTAATGATTTGATCTCTAGTCTCCATTGCACAACATTGAATAATTTCTTTTTGTATGTCTGGGCTAGTTAATGTGCAATTACCTGGAGCATTCTTCAAAACAAACTTGTCGACCTCTTCATTATTTGCTGCAAGCCACTTCAAAAGCTCAATGAAGTTCCCTCTGTTGCTAGACTCTTCACTTTCATCATGCCCACGGAATGCTAATCCTTGCTGCAAAAGAAATCTCAAACATCTAAGTGAATAAGTCAACCTAATCTTGTAGAGACGGCGCTCCTCATTATCCACCTTCACAATTTTATCATCAATTGCTCCATGGGGAGTCATAAATAAGTTATATCTTTCTTGAGCTGCGTTGTGAGCACTTGTTACACCTCCCACATGTAAATCAAGTGCATCATTTCTATTCCAATTTCTCCAACCACCTTCAACAAATGCAGATTTCTTACTTTTCTCCTTTCCAAACAAGTAGCACACAAAGCAAAATGATGCTTCCTTCTTGACACTGTATTCAATCCATGGATATTTATAAAACCACATAGGATTGAATTGACGATACCTATTTCCAATTTTTCTACTTTCAAATTGATGTGCATAAGGTTGGAATGGACCTTTAATAATATATGATCGTCGAACTGCATCTTGATCATTGACTGGATAATTTGCAATGGGTTGTCTTTCCCCCGGATCAAGTGGAAGCCGACTGATATCATAAATAGGTTCTTTTTGGGCAACTGGAGGTGGATTTGGAGGCATTGGAGTTGGAGTTACATTTTCTTCAATCACTCTATCTTGATCTGGACCATCTTCTTGTTCAGACATTGGAGTTGGAGTTACATTTTCTTCAATTACTCTATCTTGATCTTGTTCTTCCATTTGCTCTTCTGGAACAGCTGCAGCCACAGAAGGAGATTGAGAACAAGCCTTCTTCTTTGATTCATATTTCTGGAAAAGAGAGGCAATATCACCATTCCTCTTCATTTTTAACAAATCTGCATGAGAATTATATGACGTTTCAATTTACCAAACCAATAATCCAATACCGTAAAAAACATATAATTAAAATTAAATCAGTTTTATATACCCATACCCTGTGCACTTTTGTTGTTCCTAGCTTGCCAATTGCAGAAACGTGGATCCTCCGAATCTCCGATCCTGGCTGAAAGAAAAAGAAGCTGAAAGAAAAAGGAGAAACGTGAGTACCTGAATCTGCCTTGGCTTAGCAAATAGCAATTAGGAATTGAGTCTTCATCTTAGGTTTTTGATGTACCTAACGTACCTGAATCTACCGACGTCCAGCACCGGCCAAGATGCCTGCTCGGGCTGGATCTGCCGCACCGGCCAAGTTAAAATCGGTTCTGGTGGTTCCTGACCGCGTGGCCACGCCGCTCCCTGTGCTCTCGATCCGATCTCGATGGCCGCACCCGCGCCGTATGGAGGAGAATACGTGAACCGTTAGGCGTCGGTCTCTCGCGAGTTGCAGTTCCAGAAGACCGGCCAGCGGCCAAGCGACGTACACATCAATTCTCCAATATAGCTTACATGGATGGGCTTCGGTTGGGCCGAGCGCAGGGTGGTCCGTGGCCCACAGGGACCACCCTGTAGCTCCGCCCCTGGGTGTTTCTCGCAGCATGCCGCGACTTGTTATTCATCTGTTCTCCAGCGGCACACCGACGGAGGTGGCCCTGCGACACACCGGCAGCGGTGGGATCGCGTCCAGAGGCTAGTCGCGGAGCGTCGTCCGATGGAGGGCGAGATCCGCACCATCACCGGCCTCGCCATCGATGGTCCCACCCTACGCCGACACCAATGGTGACGACCTCCTCCCATCGCCCACCGGCGGCAGCGACCTTCCCAGACCGCACTACTGGACTCAGGGTTTTTGCCGAGTGTCTGAGGCAAAGGCCAAATTGCACTCAGCAAAGCCTTTGTTGAGTGCGGCACTCGGCAAAGAACACACGCCAAAAAATTGATCGGCAAAGCTCTCTTTGCCGAGTGTCTTTTATCGAGCACTCGGTAAAGACTGGGGCACTCGGCAAAGAAAAGCGGCCATCACAGCGCCGGCCCCGTTGACGGGCATTCGGCAAAGATTTTTTTATTTTTTAAAAAGAAATTTCTTTGCCGAGTGCCCACTGGCCGGCACTCGGCAAAGTTTGATTTTTTTTAAAAAAATCTTTGCCGAGTGCCCTCTGGGCCGGCACTCGACAAAGTTTGAATTTTTTTTTAATTCTTTACCAAGTGCCCTCTGGCCGGCACTCGGCAAAGTTTGATTTTTTTTTTTAAAAAAAATCTTTGCCGAGTGCCCTCTGGGGCCGGCACTCGGCAAAGTTTGATTTTTTTTTAAAAAAAAATCTTTGCCGAGTGCCCTCTGGCCGGCACTCGGCAAAGTTTGAATTTTTTTTTTAAAAAAATCTTTGCCGAGTGCCCTCTTGCCGGCACTCGGCAAAATTTGAAATTTTTTTTAAAAAAAATTCTTTGCCGAGTGTCCTCTGGACGACACTCGGCAAAGTTGGAATTTTTTTTAAAAAAAATTTCTTTGCCGAGTGCTATGGTCATGGCACTCGGCAAAGCTGGAAAAATGGTTTTCCATCAGCCCATTTTCTCAGCTTTGCCGAGTGCTGTGACCATGGCACTCGGCAAAGGGGTCCTTTGCCGAGTGCAACACTCGGCAAAGTGACAAAAACGGCCATTTTTTATTTTTTTTATATTCCATCATGACAAATAAATTCATACAAACATATATCTCATCCATCACATATATATCTTATCCATCCACGCATCCATCCGCACATATCACATCCATCACAATATATATCACATATATAATAATAAGTGCTCAAGTCCATCCAAATAAATCCACAAGTTCATCAAAGTCCACAAGTGCATCACAAGTATATCAAAGTCCATCACCAAGTTAACAACAAATGAAAAAAATACAACATGCACTCATCTCGGCCACTGCGACTGTGGTGAAGGCCCAGTTGCATCATTCAGAGATGCATGAGGTGGATTATTCGAACGACCGTCAGATGGAGACTGCACAAAGGAGTAAAGATTGCATGTGAGACAAGATTATTTAGATAGCTAATCTAGGAAGGTAGAGGCCATACAAGCAAAGCACAAGCGAAAGAAAAAAACTTTCATACTCACAGGAGTAGCTGCAGCTGCGGAACGCAAAGGCGGAGGTGGAACCAACAGCCCAGGTGGTAGAGACAAGCCCACACGTTGCCCAAGCCCTTGTAGGAACTCCGTAATGTCCGTCAGCCTCTGCGCCTGGGCCTGCCGCTCGGTCCGCTCGGTGTCCAGCTAGGCCGCCAGCTCCTGACGTTGCCTCATTTCTTATTCCAGCCAAGCCTGCAATATTCCACTCCAATGTTTCAGTAATGCAAAGCTAATTAAGGTGTGTAAATATCAATGTATGACGAGTAAAACAGGAATAACCTTGAGTGCGTCGACTCGGTGCTGTGCAACGGTCGGCCGTGTGCGAATGGTTGGGCTCTCGCTCGTGCTCCGTGCTCGGATCTGGGAGAGAGAGGGAGTAGAGGCCGTGTCGATGATGCCGTCGCCAAGCCAGAACCGCCCATGCTTCTTGCCTTGCCCCGCCCTCATGACGACCTCTACATCGAAGTCCTGGGTGCTCGGATCGTGGTCTGACCCATGGAGCGACCTCGCCACCTCAGTGTACTCACTGATACGGGAGTGGACGCTTGGGTTCGTGTATGCCTCGGGCGGGTCCTCTAGGTTGAAGGAGACGTCGGACGTCGCCTTGCCCTTGTGGGCCATACACCATGCCTAGAAGTCCGAGCAAGCCTGACCACTATGTGACGCCGACTGCAAGAAAGATAGCACGATGATTACGAATCAGGCAGAACTGAGCGTCACAATAGATAAATGAATTCGCGTACCCATGCTTGTTTATATCCGGCGAGGTTGCGGCTGCCTTGATGGTGCGCTGGACCTTGCATCTACAAACGACAGTCCCGGGCATCCCTATGCATCTTGAGGTATTCCTCCGTGAACCACCTCTCCACCATCATCGCCCAGCAATGTTGTGCGAGGGAGACTTACCCAAAGCTCTGCCTTCACCCGCGCCGCCTTGTTGGGGTACTCCACATCGGTGGCGACGGCGTAGTGGTCAAACGAGTAGGCCGGCTCCATCTTCGATGCGTACATGACAATGCCGGGGAAGTGTTGCCTGCACAGAAGACCTAGGATGCCGTCGACTAGCCGTGCGTTACCACCCGACACAACCACCCAGTTCCTACACAAGTGATTAAGAAAATTATTAGTTTTTTTTCATCATATAAAATGAAGTGGTGGTGATAACATATAAATTTACTTACTTTTGCCCTTTGGGGCGAATCACTGAGCGTTGGTGAGGAAGCGGAGCCTGTGGGAGGCACGCGGGACCTCGCAAGTAGACACTCGAAGAGGAGTCAGAGGAATCAGAACCCGTGCCTACCACCTCCTCCTCCTCTGGCTCCTCCTCACACGGCCCCTCCTCCTCGTCCGTCTGACAAACCAACTCATCGTCCGACTCGTCCATGGGCGCCACCTCCTCCTTCGGCTCCTCACACGGTGTGGGAGCAGATGGCCCCCTCCTGCGGTTCGCGGTCCTCTTCCTCATCCTCCTGACCGATCCCTCCGCCACCCCCTCCACCTCCTCCTACAGCCGACGTGGTCTTTGGTAAATCGAGTTCATGGACATATGACGGTCGCCCACCATCTTTGTTCAATCACCCGCAACAAAAAAGAAAAACAAGACGTAATTAGAAATAGGTGCAAAAATGAACAAAACATAATTACAAAAAACATAGTATTACATGTATTAGAAATAATCTTCATGATTGAGATTAGCTAGATCATAGGTCTCGTCATCACTATCAGCATTGTCCAACTCATCAACACTATCCGAAGGAGGAATGTTGTCTTCATTGTCATTGCCTAAACGTAATCGCTCAAGCATTTGTATGTCCTTCAGATTTCGCACCACGTCTCCAGCGTCCTCGTCATCATCCCTTTCATTGTCTACTTCCATTCCTATCTCTTTGGTTAAGTCTATGTCAAACCTCCCTTGTAGTCCCTCTTCTTGATAGAACTCTCCATCATATGTGTTTGGGTTGAAGTTGTAATCTTCATCGTTTGGGACAGGTAGTTTACCATGTGGCGATACCTTGTGCACAATAGACCAACCCTTAAGATGCTCGACGTCTTTGCACGCGTATGACGTATAATAAACCTGGACGGCCTATTGAGCCACAATGTAGACATCTTTTCCTGGATAGACGGAATCCTATCGAATTTCGACTAGCCCAAGCTTAGGGGTCCATCTCGTTACTCCAGGATGAAACTAGTGGCATTTGAATATAACAGGAGTAAGAGGTTTGGAACCATAGAATGATAGTTCGTAGATTTCTTTAATTCTTCCATAATAGTCAAGTCCATCAGTGCCGGGCGTAACAACTCCGTTGTTTGTGGGTTTTCGATTGGGCCAACTCTGCTCGTAGCTTGCTATGTGAAAACGATATACATTCACGTCATAAGCGGTAAATGACTTGACCCTAACGGCACAGCCGTTTGCAACCTGTCCCAGCTCGTCACTTATAGACGCATCAGTTTGGGCTTTCTGTTTGAACCAACAAATGAAATCGAGGCTCCCTAGTCCCACACCCTGTGAAAGAAGGGTATCATTTTCTTGCGGGGTAGGTTGCCTTGATCCATGCCAGGATTGACGAAGAAATTCCCTGTACCAACGAGAAACAAGGGGGTTGGACGAAGAAACAAGGCCATACGGCGAAATGAAACAAGTTCGTTCAGAACTTACCCAATGAACGGCTGCACCTCGACAAGGTTGGTCAACACATATAGCATGATACTGCGCCACTCTTCATTTTTCAATTGCTTAGTGGTCGATGCACTTGCACTTCCGAGTTGCCCTTGGAAAAGGCTGAGGTTCGATTCATTTTCGCCAGCATTGTAACGAGGGGTGGATTATAAACGCTAGGAAGTTTCTCAGTGTAGTATTTCTCTGTGAAGTTCGACACCTCCTCTAGAATGTATGCCTCTGTAATGGAAGCCTCAATTTTGGCTTTATTTCTACATTTTTTGCGAAGAGTCTTCAGACATCTCTCGATTGGATAGCACCAATGGTTCTGCACGCCCCCCCCCCCCGATCCGTGCCTCATACGGGAGGTGCACAATCAAATGCTGCATCGGCAAGAAGAAGCTGGGTGGAAAGATCTTCTCCAACTTACAAAGCAACACGGGTGCCGCTTTTTCCAAGTCATCAATGATGGTCCAAGAGAGCTCCTTGGCACAAAGCTGGTGGAATAAGTAGCTCAACTCTGCCAGCACTTGCCAGACATGCTTCGGGACATAGCCTCGAACCATCATCGAAAGAAGTCGCTCAATCCATATGTGGTAGTCATGACTCTTCATCCCGTTTACTCGCAGAGTGCCTAAGTTAACTCCCCTCTTTAGATTCGCTGCATACCCATCAGGGAACATTAGCTTCTTGATCCATTCAAGTACTTCCCTCCTTTGGTCCTTTTTCAAGACGAAATCGGCCTAAGGCCTTCTCCAGGTCTTGCCACGACTAGGAGGTTGCATCTCTTGATTTGGTCTATCGCACAACGTTGCTAGGTCTACTCTAGCCTTTGGGTTGTCCTTAGACTTTTCAGTGTCCATGAGTGTTGCCCAAAGTGCCTTGGCGACATTCTTTTCAGTGTGCATTACATCAATGTTATGTGGTAGAAGAAGGTCATTGAAATAGGGGAGCCTCGTCATGCCTGAGATATGAGTCCACATATGCTGCTCACCATATCCCACAAAACCACCTTCTTCATTGGGCACGAGAGCACCTATCTGAGCATGAACCTCGGCACCATTCATCATCCGCGGTGCCGGGTTTGTCACTTTGACGCCTTTCGTAAAGTTCTTGATGTCTTATCTGAATGGATGGTCAAGAGGTAGGAATTGACGATGTCTGTCAAACGACGAATACTTGCCACCCTTCTACAACCAAATAAACCTCACACCTTCCTTGCATATTGGGCATGGGAACTTCCCGTGAACACACCAGGCATAGAATATCCCATATGCCAGGAAGTCATGCAGGGAGTAGTGGTACCAAACATGCATTTTGAAGGTTGTCTTTATAGCTCGATCGTATGTCCATACCCCTTCATCCCAAGCATGGACCAATTCATCAAACACGGGCTCCATGAACACACCCATATTACTCCCTGGGTGTCCAGGAATTATCAACGACAAGAATACGTTATGTCGTTGAAAGGAGACACCGGGGGGAGATTAAGGGGGATAACAAAGATGGGCCAACATGTGTATGGGGCAGCCATCATTCCATAAGGATTGAACCCATCTGTTGCCAGCGCGACACGTACATTACGAGCCTCATCTGCTTTGTCACGATGTTTGTCATTAAAGCGGATCCAAGCTTCACCATTAGATGGATGTACCATCTTGTCAGGATTGTACCGTTTGCCATTTTTGTGCCATGTCATCTGTTTCGTGGATTCCTCGGTCATGTATAGCCGTTGGATCCTCGGTAGGAACGAAAGGTACCGTAGGATTTTCATGGGGATCATAAGTTGCCTCTTCTGGCCATCATCAGAGTCTACCTCCAGGTACCTGGAGGATTTACACTTTGGATAGAACTTTGCATGCTCGTGTTCTTTCCTACATAGGACGCACCCCTTCAGACAAGCATGCATATGCTCATACGGCATCTTAAGTGCTCGAAGGAGTTTCTGTGACTCGTACATGCTCTTTGGCAAAATGTGGCCCTCCGGAAGTAGGGTGCCAATCATGGCCAACATCTTATCAAAGCTAGGTTGACTCAAGTTTAACTCGGACTTCAACCCCATTAAGCGTCCAATGGCATCCAGTTGAGACACCGTTGACCGATCGTGAAGGGGTTTCTGTCCGAGCCCATCATGTCGTAGAACGCCTGTGCGACTGCCTCCATCTCCTCCTTCTCACGTCCCTCATCGAACTGTCCTTGGTGAAAGTCATCTAACATGTCTGGTACCTCGACATCAGCATCAAAAGCCTCCACCCGTGGTCTCACCACCTCCTCTCTCATACGATGGGCTTCACCATGGTGGACCCACCGGGTGTAGTCCGGCGTAAATCCATTCTTCACCAGATGTTTACCCATTTCCACCTTGTTTATCCTCCTCCTGTTTCCACATTTGCTATAGGGACACAAAACTAGGTAATGTCCTTTAGCAGCCTTGCCAAATGCACTGTTCAAGAAAGCATCGGTCTTGTTCATCCATTCCGTGGTGTAATCACTCTGACTTCTCCAGCCCGTGTACATCCACTGACTGTCATCCATCCTCTAACATATGTATCAGCGAGTAATGTAACCATCAATTGCATCTACATGGTGTTCCTACTATCTAATAGGTGAGGATAGGTCCTAATCCCACCCGCAGATGCGTAGATGAGGTTAGTTTCCATGCTCTACTCCTATCCGAGATAGAATTTCAGCAGCACCTTCCTGCTGTTCTCCAGATACATGTCTTGCCAAAGAAGAGTGCGTATCCAGAGAATAACAGGAAGGTGATGCCGAAACTCTGTCTTGGACCAGAGCAGACCATGGAAACTAACCCATCTACGCATCCGCGGGCTGTCCAAAAAACATGGACAATCCGAAACAGATACGGTCATAGATATGCAAAGATCTGCAAATCTCCAACCGTATCTCTTTCGAACAGGAGATGCCTAACTAGGTTACGCGATCTACGACCATGATATGGAAAGAGGGGTTATACCTAGGGTGGCGATGGAGTCTGGCTAGCGGGGCCATGGCGGGTCGGTGCTGTGGCAAGGCGGCGTGGTGCAGGCAGGCCGGCACGGCGATGGGAACTCCGACTCGGCTCCGATGGGCTCTTTTCTACAAAAATGGAACAAAATACTATCATTTACAAAAATTCGGCAGAACCTCCCCTGCACGGTGAGGTTTCCAAAACCTGCAAAAAACAGCGGCACGATGACCGACAAGCACATATGTCTCAAGAGAAGCCATGTAATTTGGATATCTATCCATGCTGAAGAATATATCCAAGTAGTACCACTACTTCTACTACTACTTCCACTATTGCTACTACTACTACCACTAGTTCTACTACTACTACCACCACTATTGCTACAACTACTACCACTACTTCTACTACTACTACCACTAATTCTACTTCTACTACTACCACTAGTTGTACTACTACTACCACTACTTCTAATACTACTACTACCACTAGCACTACTAGTACAACTAATACTACTACAACTATCACTACCACGACAACAAAAAGAGAGAAGGCATACCTGATGGGCGCCGGGGGTAGGGGCGGGCGACGTTGGGGTTGGGCGGCGTCGGGGTCGGAGTCGGGGTCATCGAAGTCGGGAACAGGGTCGGGCACGGGCATGGCCGGGGGCAGGGCCGGCGGCTGGGGGCAGGGCCAGCCGGGGGTAGGGCCGGCCTGGGGTGGCCGGGGGTAGGGCGCGGGCAGTGTAGGCGGCTAGGCGGCACGAGCAGCACGGGCATGCGGGCACGCGGGCAGGTCGGCCTGGGGCGGCCGGGAGCAGGGCACGGCCGGGGGCAGGGCACGGGCAGCGCGGGCGCGCGAGCGCGCGGGCAGGCCGAGGGCAGGGCAGGGCCGGGGGCAGGGCGCGCGGGCGCTGGCGGCATGGGTGCGGCGTGTGGCGCGGGGGCGGGGGCGGCGCGGGCGTGGGCGTGGGGGCTAGCTTTCTGGCTGTCTGTCTGACTTGCCGGCCGGCCGAATTCGCTTAAGTCCAGAATGGCACTTTGCCGAGTGCCGGATCAGGGAGGCACTCGGCAAAGATTTATTTTTTTAAAAAAAATCTTTGCCGAGTGTTCCAGATCTGGCACTCGGCAAAGATTTAATTTTTTTTTAAATTTCTTTGCCGAGTGTCCCAGATTTGGCACTCGGCAATTTTTTTTAATACTTTGCCGAGTGCCCTTGGCACGGCACTCGGCAAAGATTTTTAAAAAAAAAAATTTTTGGAAAAAAATACTTTGTCGAGTGCCCCGGGCCCGGCACTCGGCAAAGATTTATTTTTTTTTAAATGTCTTTGCCGAGTGCCCTGTGAAGGCACTCGGTAAAGAGGAAATTTTTTTAAAAAAAATCCAAACCCTCTTTGCCGAGTGCCTTATCCGTGGCACTCGTTAAAAACCCCCTTTGCCGAGTGCCATGCCCCGGCACTCGGCAAAGTTTTTTTGTTTTTGGCCTCCAAATTTTTTGTGCAGCCCTTTAAAAGTACCAGGAACTCCTAGTTAGAATTTGAAGATTTTTATGGCTTTTTGATATATTTAGTTACTTTATTTCATTTACTTGAACTTTTTCGAAAAAAATAATTTTGAACTGCACGTGGTACGAATAATGGAATTTAATGATTCAAAAAAATGATAGTCATGTTACTGAGTGTAGTGTGAGGCCGTATCCAGGAATGTACCCAAAATTTTGGACATCTTGTTCACGAAACATGACCGCGAACTTGCGTACGAAGTGTTTTTAAATTCTATAAAAAGCAAACGAAGTCCGAAAATCATGAAACTTGTTGAGATGTCGTGATATCATATGTGGAGGCTATGATAAAAATTTCAGAAGATTTTGTACACGTTGTCACGTACGATGCTTATAAACCAGGATATCTTTTGTCATGCCATGGGACCGGCACCCTTTAGTCCCGGTTGGTAATACCAACCGGGACTAAAGGTTTTTTTTCTTTTCTTTTCATTTTTTTGTTTTCTTTTCAAAATAGGTTTTCAAAGTCGTATTGTATGCTGCTAATAATATATTTATACGCGCGTATAGTATGTTTCGGTTCAAGCACAATGAACGTATTAAATGACACAATTCAAGCATAGAACTATATATATATATACATGCATGCATCATATATATATTTACATGCATGCATGCATGTGTATTTTACATTATATTATTTCATGTGCATATATTACAAAAGATTGCATTATAGTTGTTGTGATATAATAAGTTTCCTCTCATCCTCTAGCTTGGCGTTCATGGCGGTGTTGGGTCGAAGTAGAACTCACCCTTGGAATCGATGACATGGTCATTAAAAAATCCGGCTATAGACTCTTGAATTGCTTTGAACTGGTCTTGCCGTATGACCTTTTCCTCCAACCATCGAGCCTACAGATTTGAATTAAAGGAAAATAAATTAATATATGTATATATATATAAAGACATAGTAACACAATCAATAATAATAATTAAATAAATATATAGTGTATTTTTAACGTACTTTGAGTCTCTCTGTAGGAGTTCTTTGGGAGACCTGCTTGATAAACTCGCAAACATAGTAACCACAGTAGTTGTTCCTCTATTCCTGCCTCAGACACCACTTTACGAGAAAAAGATTTGTCATCCAATTTGGTGATCCGGTGAAAGCTATATGTTTAATTAATAAAGATGATGCGATTTAGGGGACTTACTTTCAAAGGGATTACATTCAGTGGCGCTTTGCATTTTCCCATGTGTTACTTCTCAATAAAGGTTTTCCAAACACTGCCCAATAAAAAATTTGCCACGTCATCAGATATAGTTAATCATCATGTTTGTGTGTATATATAGTTGCTAGAGATACCGAAATTACCTCAGGATAATATCTATCATATCTTGATAGTCTTATTGTGGTTTTCTCATCGAGTCATAGATTATCAAGTGACTTTTCACCAGATCGATGTCCATCAATATCCAGTGATTGCTGCATGTGTTTATAGGATATAACGCATACCACTCATTAATTAACTAGAATCAACATATGAGCCATTAAGGATGATCGACATTATTAACACTCACTTGAAGTTGTAGGGGAAGAGTATATCCTTCTTGTGGTGTTGGTTCACTAAGAAGTTCATGAGGTTACTCTCTAACTCAGACTTCCAATTAGGCTTTGGAGTAACTGGGTCATTGAATACTATATGGGGATCAACAAAATAAATTTCATTGCAGCCTTTCTTTCTGCGCTCTGTCATTGTAAATCTGCATATATATAGTACTTGTTAGGATAATTTATATGCATATACACACATATGATGAGTTTAATAATAGATCGAAAGAATTATTACTTACAGGCAATAGCAGCTAATGATAACTTTGTCCAGAGAGGTCAGGTGGCATAGTTGATGAAATTCTGCAAAGTCAACATACATAACATCATCGCCACGGAACCAATGTTCATCTCTAATTCTGACACCAACGTAGAAGTATCCACCGGTAGATGGCTGCATGTACCACTTGTTTAGCAGGTACATTTATGTCCCTAGATCACCTAAGGCTTGAGGGTTGTATAGACTCTGGCCTAGTACAAATTTTTTCTTCCAAATATCAACCTCTGCCGCACTCTCAATGTTTCTATCACCAAACATCTGGTAAAGGTCGAGACCAGTCTCTTCAATAAATTCACCAAGGTGATCCAAATCGACATCCGGAGGTATATTTGCCTGATGCATTAATCCTAAATTCGAACCATATTCATTACCAACAACTAGCGGGGGGACTGATTGGTGCGATTGTGGTCCGAGTTGTGCAACTCCTTTCCCTGCCCGCTTCTTTTTCTGTGCCGCCTCAATTGACTTGGTGAGAGTGCGGTCATAGTCCGTTAACGTTGCTTTGGACGGCTTACGAGATTCCCGCTGTTGTTGCTGGTAGGAAGCCACCTTTTTTCTTAGAATATATGGAGCTACGAAGAAGTACGGTTTCTCCGGGTTTCTCCTTACTTCTTGATCCTTTTTAAGTTTGTCATAGAATCTGGACATATCTTTTTTATATGCATCAGTTACTTCTTCCTTCTCTTCAGATATTATTTTGGGAATAGCCCTTGGTTTCACGGTGGCTTTCTTTGCCGGCGGGGGCTGGTTCTTCGTTTGCGGGGCTGGCCTCTTGCTAGTACTTGGCTTCTTGGTAGGCGGGGGCGGGGGAGGCATTGGAGACCTCCTTGGAGGTGGTGGCAGCGGCGTTGGAGACCTCCTTGGAGGTGGTGGCTGCGGCGTTGGAGACCTCCTTAGAGATGGTATGGATGCAGCCTCGCCTGCCAACACATTGTCATCGTACAGAGCACTATGATGATCTGGCGATTGAACAATTGGACTTAGATTGGGGGAGGATCTGCTACAAAAAAAGGAATGACATATTATTATGAGCAGATTGTTAATTATTTAAGATATAAATTAATGATATAGTGTTTTCATCCGCACCTATGGTGAGGTAGTTCAGGAGGAGGTGGAGGCGACATCCTGGGAATGATGATGTAGCGCTTGCGGCATAGAATGAATGTCTTCTCTGCTTCTCCTAGAGTCTTCTCGCCATCACCTCTAGGAATGTCAAGAGGCAAATCACTAAAACCTTTTTCAGCTTTATCTACCGAGATGGTAGCATATCCTTCTTGGATTATATTCCCATGAATCCTTGGTGTCTTGGTTTGGTCGATAGGATTAACAAGACCGATAGCCACCTTGATTGTGGAATTCCCCTTTGAAATGTGTAGCTCACACAATGTACAAGGTTCAGTGACGTCATCCACAGGGAAGTGTAGTCCAGTGTCCCCTTGATTTGGTATCTCCGTGGAAGCGCAACTGCTTTTCAACTGAGCAGGGGGGCTAATGTTGATTCCTGGCTCTGATGCCTGCTTGCTTGCACTCACTGCTATTTGCACTTGCCTTCTGATTTCCTCCTGCATTCTCGCTTCAAGGTTTTTTTCCCGCTCCTGTGCTTTATGCACCACTTCCTCCAACCTCTAGAGCCGCTGTGCCTCTTCTTTCTTCTTTCTCTGGCAGCTTCTATAGGAAGGTCTGTCCTGAGGGAATCCATGCTCCCACGAGACACTTCCTTTGCCTCTAGTTCGGCCACCGTGTTCAATAGTCCTGATGGCGTATGTTAGTTCATCATTCTCTCTGTTGGGCCTGAACGCACCACTAGCAGTAGCTCTCTAAGCATAAAACAATCTTTCTGCTGCTTCTTGCAGTCTTGCACCATAAACGCACTCCCCTGTCTCCTGGTCCAGTGTTCCCCCATGAGCGAAAAACCAATTCTTTGCACGCTCTCCCCACTTGAGTGATTCTGGTGTGATACCCTTGGCAAGAAGGTCTGCTTCCATTTTGTTCCACTTCTTAATGGTAGTCGGGTAGCCACCTGATCCCAAGTTATGGTGGTATGTCTTCTGTTGGGCATTACGTTGGTTCTTTATCACCTAACTCACACCCTCTTCTGACATCTTGTACTGTACAAACTCATCCCAATAGGGTCTCTGCTTTGAGATCGGGTCTGGGACATTGAAATCTGGTGCTATGTTCTTCTTGACATACGTCGTGTATAGGTATTTCTTCCTAGTCTGAAACTGGGTGGCCATCTTCTTCATTGCCCAATCCCTAACTCGCTCCTTCAATTCATCACCATCTATTATATCATCATAACCATCTGTTTGGAGCGTGAAATATTCCAAGACATCATTTCAAATTAACGTCTTGTCACGATCGGAGACAAAACTGATATGAGGAGCATTGGTCTTCTTCTTCCATTCGCGAGTACTGATCGGGAGCTGGTCCCTTACAAGGTAACCACAGTGGTGCACGGATTTCATTTTATTTGGCCCCCCGGTTCACCTATATCCACATTGAACTCCGAGATGATGAAGCGGCCCTCCAATGGCTTTTTGGGACCTTGAACATTTTTACTCTTCGTTGTAGTTGTTGATGTCGATCCAGAGGGCTACAAAACATAAACATTATTTTTAATGTCATGAGCACACATAAGACATATGATAATATATATAGCTAATAATAAAAAATATATACTTGGCCAATATCTTGTTGCTCATTTTGTTCAAGAGCTAAGTACTGACTCCCGTCATTTGCATCCTCTTGCACGTTATTTTTAGCACCATCATCGCCGACAACTTGAGTGCCAGTGTTGATCAAATTCATCATCAACTCCTCCTCGTCCATGTTTCTCGGGTTGGCCATCTAGCTTCAAAAAATAAAACAATATATAGTACGTCAAATCTTTGCTTACATGCGTAAAATCTATGAACAATATGCATTATTAAATCTTGCTCCTCGATCACGGACGCAATTCGCCACACTAGGGCGAATTGCGTCGGTACTAGGGCGAATTAGGGCTATACATAAACGGCCGAGGGCGAATTGCGTCGGTGACTAGGGTGAACCACGTCGGTGACATCAACAACGTGGTTCGCCCTAGTCACCGACGCAATTTGCCCTAGTGTGATTGTTTAGCGTTAACGATAACGATAATACGAATGTTGATCGACTAGGCCGTGAGAGAGGGCGGTGTGACGAGAGTGGCGGTGCTCCGCTCCGCCGTATATATGTTTGTACACATGGGTGAATGAGGGCGGCGGTGCTCCGCCGTATAAACCCTAAACCCTAGGGCGAACGAGGGCGGCGGTGCTCCGCCATATAAACCCTAAACCCTAGGGCGAACGAGGGCGGCGATGCTCCGCCGTATACATAGAAACGCATGGGTGAACGAGGGCGGCGGTGCTCCGCGACGTATATATACATGCATATGAATACAAATGATGAAAACATATGGATCACGATCGAGGACAAGGACGTACGGCAAGACGAGCTAGGGGCGGGCAGCAGTTGGCGCCGTGAGGTCGTCGGCGCGCGGTGGAGGTCCGACGACAAGGGCAGTGGTCGGTGCGGTCGGCGTAGAGGTGGAGGGCGTCGTGGGGACCAAGGTCGGCGGCGATGTTGGGGCCTTGATATCCCTTCTATTGTGGTCTCTACTCCTAGCAACTCCAATAGTTCTACATTAGAATGGAATACATGAGATTAGCGCACATTTTTCATGTGGACATCCTTTCATACATGTGAACAAAAAATTCATATGTGAAGAAGTCAATCAAAAAACATTCTTAATTTAGCATTCTCCATATACAGTGCACCGAGTACTTGACTTGTCAATAAGCATGTCCACATGTATATCTGTGATCAAAAGGAGTATATTATATATCATGCATGCATGTCCACATGTTTTTTTTCTTTTTGCAAAACACAGTACAAACGTCAATATATAGCATTGCAAACTCTACTTTGAAAAGCAATTCAATTGCCTTGATTTACTATTTGAGAACATTTTATGAACAACCGTCAAAGTAAAATGCATAATAAGATGACATGAAAATAGGCATACAATTTTGGGATGGCCGGTCCAGTCAAGGTATAATGCATAATAAAACGCCACAAAATGGCTAGGCAATTTCTCAAGTACATGTTTTGCAAAAAAATAAAAAAAATTGCACAACATCACTGTCAATCCTCTACTCATTTTCCTCTGCTCTCCTTCAGCTCACACGCCACCGTGTGTCGGCCATCCCCCCATTCCCGGCCACGAAACTCCATAGCCACGAGCAAGCCACGGCACCACGCCATCATCCTCGCCACGGCCATGCGACCCCACCATGCCCATACTGCGACTGGCCGCTGAATGGCGAAACCCTAGGCACTAGGAGAGAGAAAGCCAAGAGAACTCACCTCACGAATGCGGAGGTAGATCGATGGGGTCGCGGCGGCAGCGGCGCAGCGAACGCGCGCGTGAGGACCGCGGACGCGCGCGAGACGGTGGCGACGACCGGCGTCGGGTGGGGTGGCAGCTGCGTCCTCGGTGTGGCGGGCCGGGTGGCATGGGCGCAGCGGGGGAGAGGAATCGGCGATGGCGCGTGCGGCGGCGAAGATCGACAACGCAAGGAAGAAGATGGGGCGATGAGGGGTTTGGGCACTGGCATATATATGCCACACCCCTTTACTCCCGGTGCCAGCCCCCCACCAAGAGTAAAGGTCCTTTACTCCGGGTGCGTGTTACCAACCGGGAGTAAAGGTATCTTTACTCCCGGTTGGTAACACGCACCAGGAGCAAAGGTTTACCTTTACTCCTGGTTGGTAATACGCACCGGGAGTAAAGATTTTTTTGGCGGGCCACGAAACTGCAGCCCACCTTTACTCCCGGGTGGGCTTCCCACCTGGGAGTAAAGGTGGGCTGCAGTTTTGTTACCCGCCTGTTTTGAGCAAATTTTTTAATAGAAATGCAATAGTCTTGTTAAATACATTGTAAATTAAATAAAAGGCATAAAATTATTTTGTTAAAAATATGAATTTTCTTTTTCTTTATTGCACATAGGAAAAATCTATAACCTAACTTTTTTTATTTTTTGTTATAATTATAAAACATAATGTAACTAATATTTATTATTTTGTTAATGCAAAAATGTAGTGTTTAATTAAAATTATTAAAACTATTGGTTTTGGACAGAAAATTTGTTTTCACATCATTTTAACGTTAATATTTTAATTTTTCATCACTCAATATCCTAATTTAACTTTTCGAGAGAGAAATCCCACCAAATCAAACATTGATTTAATTTGAAACACGACATAATAAACATCTGAATTTACAATTATTACATAATATCTCAAACACACACTACATTAAATCACTATATCATCAAGTGGGCACAGCAGTGAACTTATTCTTTACGTATGTCCCTTGGTTATGATCGCGTCATAACCATGGAGTGTCCTCATCATTTACCAAGATGCTAGGGTCTTTGTTCACTTTGAAGGGTAGAATTCGATCATCCTTTTCATAATCTTCTGACATGTCCGACTTGTCCTCAATTCCCACGATGACTCTTTTCCCTGAAAGAACTATGTGGCGCTTTAGCTCTTTGGTTGAGTCATTATCGTTTTTCCCTCTTTTTGGTTTGGTAGACATATCATTGACATAGAACACCTGATTCACATCCTTGGCAAGGACGAATGGTTCGTCTTTGTACCCAATATTACTAAGGTCTAATGTTGTCATTCCATACTCGTTGTCTACTGTTACCCTGCCTCCGGTCACCTTGACCCATTGGCACTTGAACAATGGGATCTTCAAAGTAGGTGCATATTCTAGTTCCCATATTTCATCTATACGGCCATAATATGTCTGCTTATTCCCATTTGGGTCTGTGGCATCTATGCGGACACCACTGTTTTGGTTGGTACTCCTTTTATCTTGGGCTACTGTGTAGAATATGTTCCTATTTATCTCCTACCCTTTGTATGTGATGATATACCATGATGGTTGCATAGCCAATAAATACAGTTGCTCATGGATGCTCTCAACACCTTGACATTTTTTTCGCAACCAACCGCCGAAAGTTTCCATGTGCTTACGCGTAATCCAAGCTTTAGTCTTCCCTAAAAACTCGGATCGTAAGAGATCCTTGTGTGTCTCAATATACGAATCTACCAAAGAGGAGTTCTGTAGAACTATGTAGTGCGCTTTATTGAAATAATCATCCTCAGTACCAATATATGTTTTCCTCCCTAGTGTCCCCTTTCTGCTTAGTCTCCCCTCATGTCTCGATTTAGGAACACCAATCGAGTCAAGGTCGGGAATAAAGTCAACACAGAACTCAATGACCTCTTCTATTCCATAGCCCTTGGCGATGCTTCCTTCTGGGCGAGCACGGTTGTGAACATATTTCTTCAGGACTCCCATGAATCTCTCTAAGAAGAACATGTTGTGTAGGAACATAGGACCGAGAATGAAAATCTCCTTGACTAGGTGAACTAGGAGGTGTGTCATGATATCAAAGAAGGAAGGAGGGAACACCAACTCAAAGCTGACGAGACATTGAACCACATCATTCTGTAGTTTAGCTAGATCAGTTGGATCAATTGCCTTCTGAGAAATTGCATTGAGGAATGCACATAGCTTCATGGTGGCTAGACGTACATTTGGAGGTAGAATTCCTCTTAATGCAACTGGAAGTAATTGCGTCATGAGAACGTGACAGTCATGGGACTTTAAGTTATAGAATTTCTTCTTTGGCACATTTGTAATACCCTTTATATTCGAGGATAATCCAGATGGTACCTTGATGTTGTTTAAGCATTCAAACATGATTTTCTTCTCCTCTTTGCTTAGAGTGTAGCTAGCAGGACGTAAGTAATGGCATCCATCATCTGTCTTCTCTAGATGTAGGTTGTCTCTTTCTCTCAAACAACGCAGGTCCTGTCGTGCTTCAAATGTGTCCTTAGGCTTTCCATACACACCCATAAAGCCTAGCAGGTTCACATAAAGATTCTTCATCAGGTGCATCACGTCGATCGAGCTGTGGGCCTCTAGGACTTGCCAATAGGGTAGGTCCCAAAATATGGACTTCTTCCACATGGGTGCGTGACCGTTAGCGTCGTTCGGAACAGGTTGGCTGCCATGTCCTTTTCAAAGGCGACTTTCACATCATTGACCATATCGAGTACATCCTCACCGGTTTGGTTGCGAGGCTTGGTCAGGTGGTCTGCCTTCCCTTTAAAATGCTTGCCTTTCTTTCTTACGGGGTGATTTGCAGGAAGAAATCGACGATGGCCAAGGTACACGACCTTTCGACATTTTTTCAAGAATACACCTCTAATATCACCGAAGCAGTGTGTGCATGCATTATATCCCTTGTTTGACTGTCCTGAAAGATTACTTAGAGCAGGCCAATCATTGATTGTTACGAACAACAATGCTCGCAGATCAAAGTGTTCCTGTTTGTATTCATCCCACACACGTACACCTTCTTTATTCCACAAAATGAGAAGTTCATCAATAAGTGGTCTCAGGTACACATCGATGTCATTACCAGGTTGCTTCGGGCCTTGGATGAGCACATGCATCATAATGAACTTCCGCTTCATGCATAACCAAGGAGGAAGGTTGTAGATACTTAGAGTAACAGGCCAAGTGCTATGACTACTGTTCTGCTCTCCAAAAGGATTGATACCATCTATACTTAAAGCAAACCTTAAGTTTCTTGCGTCATTTGCAAACTCCGGGAATTCTCTGTCGATTGCTCTCCACTGGGACCCATCAGCAGGGTGTCTCAACATATTGACAACCTTACGGTCTTCTTTGTGCCATCACAACAATTTTGCATGTTCTTTGTTTCTGAACAGACATTTCAAGCGTGGTATTATAGGAGCATACCACATAACCTTGGCAGGGATTTTCTTCTGTGGACGTTCACCCTCAACATCACCAGAGTCATCTCACCTGATCTTATACCATGATGCATGGCATACCGGGTATGCATTCAATTTCTTGTACTCTTTGCCACGGTAGAGGATGCAGTCATTAGGACATGCATGTATCTTCTCGATTTCTAGCCCCATAGGACAGACAACTTGTTTTGCTTTGTAGGTAGTGGCGGGCAATTCATTGTCCTTCGGAAGCATCTTCTTTTGGATTTTTAGTAACTCTCCAAATTCCTTGTCAGATACACCATTCTTTGCCTTCCATTGCAGCAATTCTAGTGTGGTTCCCAACTTTTTCTGCCCTGCATCACAAGTTGGGTACAACAATTTCTTGTGATCCTCTAGCATCCGCTCGAACTTGATCTTCTCCTTTTCACTTTCACATTCTCTTTGTGCGTCACGAATGACCTGACAAAGATCATCAGCAGGCTCATCTTCTACGGCTACCTCTTCTTCAGCTTCTCCCATTGCAGTATCATTGAAGCACGCACCATCGGGAATAATATCATTGTCGTCCCATTGTTCTTCTTCACCTTCTTTCATTACAACGCCAGTTTCTCCGTGCTTCGTCCAACAAATATAGTTTGGCATGAAACCCGACTTGAACAAGTGTGAATGAAGAGTCCTTAAGCAAGGATATTCCACCGTATTCTTACATATGGCACATGGGCAGCACATGAAATCGTCGCGTTTGTTTGCCTCGGCCGCACGTAACAAAGAATGCACGTCGTCAATGAACTCTTGGGAGCGGCGATCAGCATTGTACATCCAATGCTGGCTCATCTGCATTACATGACATAAATACCATATTAAAACCTAGATCATGATTAATTATTTATACAACATGCGTGCCACCACAAAAGGTACAAATTTATGAAAGCATCGCTACAATGTAGACAATCCCAACTACCACTAAAAGAACTAAAGCTAAAATACATTTTAGGAGCACAAGGATTTCGCGACCAATCTCAACTAAAACAGACAGATCCCCCGATTGTGCAACATCTTTGGGCTTCTTTGGCTGGATCACTGTCTCATTAGCCGCCGTATCTGCCTGTTGTGCAAGATATTTTTGCACGAGTTCAACATACTCTTCCTCCCAGTAGAAGCATGAACATCATCCACTGCCATCCCACTAAAATTAAAACAAAAAATTAGAACTTTAATCACAACCATCATGAAAATAGGTATAAACTAACCATAATCATAAAATACGATAAAATAACTCACATTGCGATCCGGACACTTGTAGAAGATACGACCCTTGTTGGGACCCTCCTTCTTCACTCGGTACTCCATCACAATCTTCGTCTCATCACGACACTTGCCACATGGAATGAGAGGGAGGCCCGGCCTAAGTCGCTTTGGAAACCCATGAGAGGCCAAGTACCCGGAAGCAGTTGCCATCTACTCTCTATACTCATTTTTAATACACTATAAATTTCTCATTTTATAAACAAATAAAATTAAGAAACTATAAAATTATCTATATCTCTAAACAATGAAGTGTGCTATGCATGCTAGAAATAAAAAGTGAATACTAATTTTAAATACCTACTTTAACCTTTCTTCATCCAAATATGCAAACTATAAGTTATTTTGAGCTTAAATTGTTTACAAATAAAAAAAACACCATAAAAACAATATATATAGTGAACAATATGAGATAAGCCAATGATGAAAAATGAGAGTATGAGATTGGTAACCTTTACAACTGAAGAATCGACGGAGGAATCGAAGAAATCGACGGAGGAATCGAAGAATGGATGGAGGAACAATGGAGGGAGGAAGCAAGAACACTAGTGCAGTGAGCTTCAAAATGTGCTGAGCTCGGGCTCGGGGAGGAAGAAGGAGATGGCCGGGATATAAAGGGGGGACCTTTAGTCCCGGTTGGTGGCTCCAACCGGGACTAAAGGTAACTTTCCAACCCCCGGCGCAGCCACGGCCTGGGAGTAGACCTTTACTCCCGGTTGGAGCAACCAACCGGGAGTAAAAGTATACCTTTAGTCCCGGTTGGTGGTTCCAACCGGGACTAAAGGTCCCTGTCACCTCTGTCTGGCGCAGTAGCCGTTGGGCAGGGACCTTTAGTCCCGGTTGGAGCCACCAACCGGGACTAAAGGTCTCTCTAGTCCCGGGCGCAAAAAATACCGGGACTAAAGCCAAATTTCGAAGTAGATCAAAAGTCGTTTCTCTACTCGTGCAGTGAGCTTAGTTTATTTAATCTCCATGTACTACTAATGGATCAGAGAATTTATGGTAAAAAAAAGGTTCATTTTTATTTATCTATTGCAAAGAAATGTTTTCGCATGTAACTTGTTTCGAGATAGAAATATCTAGGTTGAAATTGCCCTTCAAGATAATTGTATGACATGTCAAGATTATTCAGGAAATCGCCTCTTTCCATTGTATTTCTATCTCCTTAATGAGACATGTAGTTCTGTGTAATTTGTTAATGAAATGACATGTAGTTCTGTGTAGTTTGAGAACGAATTGCAGGCTTGTGGTTGTGACTCGGCTCGTGAGTCATGAATTGTCACGGAAGCCGCTTCTTCCGCTGACCGAGAGGAGGATAACCAGGTTTGGAATTTCTGTGATTTTCAGGCCTATTTATAAGTGACTAGCAAATATATCCGTGCGTTGCAACGGAACTCAATAGTATTGGAATCTGACTTTGTATCATCACTAGACGCGAGTTGTTGTAACTCCCGTATGAGCGTGGGTCATGATCCGGATTACATACGAGATACGTAGGGCGTGACCCAATACATATTAGAATCGGACTCCGTATTCATCATCGCTAGACGCGAGTTGTCATAACTCGTATGAATATGAGTCATGAGTCCGGGTCACGTACAAGACACGGAGGGCGTGAGTGCAGTTTGGGAAGTAAAAAGAGCGGTGCGGAAAAACCTCTCCACTGTCAGGGTAATTAGAGGAAGGTGGACAAAAAAATAAGTGGAGAAAAATTTACCTCTTTAATATTAGGTATATAGATGGCAAATATGCTCGTGTCTTGCAATAAGAGAAAAAAAAGCTATCAAAAGTTCGTACTATCCATCTGTTTGATAGTTTTATTTTAAACTAATATAATATGTATAGTTATAGTTCCGTGATATTAGCCGACATTATTAGAGAAAAAGAAATTAACTCAAATCCTTATCTACTCGATTCCCATATCCCATCCCTTCATTTTCACGGACGCACAACATGGCAAGCGCGCACACGCGCAGATGCCCCCAACGCGTCGGGATGACGATTGATGCCCCGTCGTCAGACCGCGCCGAGGACTCTGCCGGTGGCCACCGAACTAGGGCAGGAATGGCTGCAGCAGGAGTATTCCTGAAAAATTCAGTCGTGAGGGGGCTCAGCCTGCATTCCACCATGATCCGCTGCTGTAGCGCCTACATGGGAGCAGGTGTGCCGCCAATTGCGCCTGCGTTACGGGGCCACGGGGGTTGATGACCGCGGAGCCTGGACGCTCGATTGGTCTTGGTACCACACTGCTTCGAGCCGCCGACCAATGCCTACACGACCAACGCCGCCACACCGGTGTCCCCTCCTTACATGCAGCCGGTCTTCCCAGTTCCCATCCAGTGAAACACCCGCTGTATGCCTCCTTGACTACCTCGATGAAGCGCTTCTTGCCGAGCGCATGGGCTTCTTGCCGGCTACGGCGAGGAGAAGCTCGACGTTGACCACCAGAAGTAAACAGGGCTATGTCTCTTCCCCATTGTCATCCTCTCCCTCGACAATGACATATATGCGGTTCAGGTGCTCGGTCTCCCGATGGGGACTGTGTAGGAGGCAGACAGCCGGTGTCGGTGTGGAAGATGATACGGTCTCCTGATTGCCTACTGCGACGGACAACAGTTGTTGTATCGGACGAGATGAATGCGTGAGGCTAGACCAAAAAGTATGGCAAAAATTTTGGCTCTTTAATATTACGAGTATACCCGTGCGTTCACCGTACCACAGCCAACAATTAGCGTCGGACAACAGTCGCTAAAACATAGCATTAACAACCAACAATCGGTCACTACAAATTTGTAACGGAGGATCGGTCGCTATTTTTCGTTGTACCGATCGATAATCGGTTATTGTATATATTCCGAAATTTACTCGGACAATCGGTCACTAAAAATGCATATTAAGGTCCAACGATTGGTCGTTGTAGCCTAGTTTCATTTTAACGCGTCGGCCTAGCCCACTCGCGTGCGGTGAAATTTGCGTGGCCCACCCGTCTTAGTGTCACTCAAAACCCTAACTCCACCGCCAAACCACCCCCATCAGCCGCCATCTCATAAGCTAAAAAAAAAAAAAAAAAAATCAGCCGCCATCTCACGACTCTCACACCTCACGGACAGCACCAGCGCCGCTCATCACGGACTCACCCAGCAGTCAGCACGGTCGCACCTGCTCACCCGCTCCTCTCCGGATCTCCACCACCGACGCGAGCTCGTTGCGGCCGCCGTCCCCGCCGCCACGGCCGTCCTCGCCACCGCAACCGCCGCGGCCTCCGTCCCCGCCGCGCGGCCGTCCTCGCCTGTTCAGGCTTTTCGTGCTCCAACTCTCCCAAATCGCGAAACCCTAGACGACGGCGGCTGCTGCGGCGAGGCGCGAGGGGGGCGGCGGCCAGGCGCGCGGGGGGCGGCAGCTGCGGCGGCCAGGCGGGTGGACGCGTGCCGCGCGGGTCCGTGGCAGCCAGTCCAGCCTGCGGTGTCCCGGCCAGCCGGCCCCTGTGGGCAGCCCCGCTCGCCGCCCGGTGAACCGACCAGGCAGCCACCGGCCCGGCCGCCCCGGCACCTGGCGCTCCCCACTCTGCAGGTGGCAGCAGCGGCAGGTGAGATCCAGCGGAACTCTAGATTCCTACTCCATCCTGCTACTTGCTACTCCATTGAATCCCAACTCAGTGTTCTGAACTTTGATGCTTGGGGTTTCAGAGTTCTGTTGGCATGGCGTGGTGCTTGCCACCTTGGATGGAGGACAAATGGACAATGCCAGTGATTTTTGAGTCTCTTATATCAGCTCTTAGTGTTACGGGTAACAAACATTTGTTGAGGAAAATGTAGTAGACTGCACAGATTTGTTGAGGATACAACTAACAAGTTTATTTGTGTGCTTGTTTTCCAATAAGCTATGCACATATTTGTTTGAGGATACAACTGACAAGTTTGTGTTCGCGTGTTTTCCAGGATACAACCTAATTAGAGTCTATACAAGCAGTCAAAATTTAGGTTAGGCACTTCTATTAGAAGGTTCGGTCATTTTTCAGCTTTGCAATGCAGTTAGTAAGACATGCCAATATTGCTTCTCAGTACCATAAGCATGATTGGGTAACTCATTCTTTGTGCACAAGGACTATATTTTAGGTTCAGAACTATTAATTAGTACAGAGGCTAGCTACCGCAATGTTACGTCCTAAAATCATTCATCTTGCAACTTTTAGATTAAGCATGGTTTGTTCAGATTGAGATATAGAGGACAGACTGTCGATCACATAAAAAAAATTAGGATTTTACCATGGTTGAGATCTTGCTTGATGATCTGAGTAAAATGTGAATGCACAGTAGCTTTTGATTGCCAACATTCTTTTTAGTTACTCGTCTAGATTTGTTGCTTTTAGAGGTTGAAAGAAAAAAAAATTGTGCTGCTCGATAGGTCACAGAATACATGTTCTTTATCGATTGTTATCTTTTTCTTATTTCTAAAAGCCAATTGAATTCTTGGTTCAGTGTTATCTGGTATATGTATATTATGAAATAGGAGCTTGCAAACGCATGTGATTTAGTAATGAAGCATATTGCAAATTCATTATCAGTTTTTCTGCAAAAATGAAAAGCATACTAATACTAACATTTGAAAAGTCTGAGTTGGTACTCTATATCTTCACTTCTGAGAAGTTCTATGTCTGAAATTCTCTACATTATCCAACATTGTGTTGGTACATGCCTGATGCCTTAAAATATATGTATGACATGTTGAAGCAAATATCTGATCTAATAAATTTAATTTAATTTCAGTGCAGCTCCCTAGTGACAGATTTAACACTGAAAAATGGCCCCATGAAATTGTTTAAAGAGGAGCAGGAGCCAGCTTTGAGGTCAGTTCTCGTGATGACTCTATCTCCTAGTCAATTCATTTTCTCTGAGGCAAGTTCTAAATTTCTGGGAGCTGTTCTAGCATTATGCAAGGAATAAATGAATATGCTCATGTAATGTTCCCTGAAATCTTACGACATCTTTTGACTGTGTCAAAATCATGACCAACCTCATGATGCCACTTGAGATCACTTCACTTGATGCTTCAGAAAGAGTAACCTAGATGGCACTCATGTCCCATATATGATCTTACTACAACAATCGAACCATCTAAATATTCATTCTCATGAGTACACTATTTCATCTATTCTAAACTGTGAGCCAACATGTTGACTACTCTTTATTTTGCCCAACTGCACTGTTGCTACAGTTATAATATTGGTTATTTGCATTCTAAATTTCTGATGCAACTTTGAAGGGTTGTAGTTCCACTTGTCAGCACTACATGTTCTTTTTTCAAATTGAATCAAGCCTGCAAATCATGTTGTCTGCATATTTAGACTTTATTTGTCAAGTAACTGGACATCTTGTCATGTCTGTAGAAAACATACATGTCTAAAACAAATTGTGGTTTTATGTTTAGGTTTGCTCTTTGAGCAGAAGCAATCTACGCTAGCCATTGTTGAGGACTGCTGCTATAAAATTATTGGACCCTAAAACAATCTATGATATAATCTGTACTCTATTTTGTTAATATTTCTTATGCTATTCAGTTTGGCTGAACTAAGCATCTGTAGCCTATATCTACTATTGTCCATACATGATACTTTTGCTACTAGCTTATGTTAAGCTTCATTTCTTTTAATCTGTGTAAGAAAAGACAGTAGCCTTAGGTCAAGTTTTGATAAACATCAGAATCTATGGTTCTTTCTCCCATGTGGCTTTAAAAAAAATGTTTTGTCGATTGAAAAAAAAAACATGTGTGGTAGGTGGAGGAGTGATCTATTCTTACTGCACCTACCTACTTATTTGACCCTAGCTGAAAACCAGAATACTTAGATGTGATTGCATGTGGATTTCAGGCATGTAGTTCTGGGAGGTGCTAGTAAGCAGCATGCTTGATGGTGTCAACAAGTGATTCAGAGTTCTCATGGAAGATGGACTAAAAGGTGTGGAGCCCTCAGATGTGTTCCTGGTGTGTAGTTTTTGGATTGCTTTGGGTTGATATGGTACATAGGCTTGGCCTTCTGTATAGTGAACTCTTTAGAAGTTCATGGGCTGTGTGCCTATGTAATAGGTGACTTGTTGTAGATAACTCTTAGAAGTTCATGGGCTGTATGCCTATGTGGTAGATGACTTGTTGTAGAATTTATTTAAAGTACAATTGTACAAATGTTGACTCCAGTGAAATATATGAGATGTGTTTATATAATTATGTGGTTGATGTGTACTGTGAACTTGTATTGATTTTAAACAAGCCTAAAATCACTAGTAGACAGGTGAGTTTCAATCCCGGTTGGGAAAACCCCTTTAGTCCCGGTTTCCCAACCGGGATTGTGGATCCAGGACTAAAGGTCCTGGCTTTTAGTCCTGGGACACATAACCGGGACTAAAGCCCATCTTGAAACTAAAAAAATAGTTTAAATCCCGAGAGGCCACTCTTGCGGTGCGTGAGATTCAAACCCAAGAGCCCTTGCCTCGCGTGTTGCTTCTCTACCAACTCAACTCCACACCATACCCTACCAACTCAACTCCACACCATATCTGACAAAGTCCTGGGCGCTATTCTTTTGAATTCACCCGTGGGGGACCTTTAGTCTTGGGTGGAAGACCTTTAATCCGGGTTTGTGACACTAACCGGGACTAAAGGGTTAATCCCGGTTAGTGTTACCAACTGGGATTAATGGTTGGATGACCTTTAGTCCGGGTTGGTAACACCAATCGGGATTGAAAGGCAACCTTTAGTCCCGGTTGGAACCACAGACCGGGACTAAAGGTCCCTACTGCAAAAGCCTGCTGCACTATCTGTTGAACATGGGATTCTAGTCCCGGTTGATAGTTCCAACCAGGACTAAATCTCTTATTAGTCCTAGGCCAAATTCCGAGCGAGACTAAAAGCCAAGATCGAATGTATGTTCTCTACTAGTGAATTATATGGTTTAATGTGAAATTAATTATTTGATCATATCAGTTCATAGCGACTGATTGTTGGTTGCTAAAAAGTTTGATATCCTCAAACCATCAGTCGCTAAAACATGTAACAGATCATCGGTCGGTATAAATATTAGTGTCCAACTATCGGTCGCTATAAACCATGTCGGTCGCTAGACTTATAGCGGCGCCACTTACAGTGACTTATACATCGACCGATTTGAAGTCGCTATAGATTGGTTGTGGTATAGTGGTTGCAACGGGATTTATATCTTGTATCATTTGTTCCGATACACTTTAGAATCAGACTCCGTACGTTGGTTGGACATATACTGTCTAACTCACATGAGTACGGCTCATGAGTTCGAGAGAATTAAGTAATTAGAATTTTAATCTTTTACCCAAGAACGACAGAACGACTTATAATTTACAACGGAGAGATTATTAACATATTATTTTAATCATCAATCCTTGATAAATCAATGCTAGCTATTTCAATTTTCAACGTGGTCCACTCTGTTTGAAAAAAAACAGAGAGAGAAAGATATGAGAGAGAATTCCCCACTCTACCTCGTACTTATATGAAAAATTACAATAAAATAGAATATAAGTGCATATGAATTAATAAATAATTAGGCGTAAGAGATGTTTGTGCAACTTACAAATTATGCATATTTATACATAAAAATATGTTGTTTGTTGCAAATCGCAGTATCTCCAATAGCAGTAATAAATACAATCTTCATCAAAAGAAAATGAAAATTAAATACAATATATATATTTGAAACAAACGTATATTTCCCTACCAACAAAAAACAATGCTTAGCCAAGAACTGCATGCACAGAATGTTTTTTTTTAAACATGACAAGAATGATCAGTTGGGCTCAAAACGGTGAGGCAACACCTTTGACCTCAGGGTTGGTATGCAGCTCTCAATCCCCAGCGGTTCCATCTCCGTCGAAGCCCAGCCACTGTCACAGCAAGTGAACCGGACACTCCATCTCCATGGATGCCTGCTCTCTCGTTCGCTGCAGCGGCGGATCCTAGGAGGGACTGAAGAAAGAGCACAAAACACCTAGATCGATATATATAAGTTTATTATATCCCATACAAGATTAATGTATAGTAATTTAAAGCGGTGTTATATGAAAACATACAACGATTTGAGAGGCGAATTTTATTTTTTATTTTTAAAAATTTGAGTTCATCACAAATGACAAATCTCAATTGGAAATTTCTGTGACTCCAGGGTAACATGGACTAAATTTCGCATGATAAAAAATTGCATGAAAACACTATCAGGTATGAACATATATGGACTAAGATAACAATCAGGATAACAATATCCAAACCTCAGGTGCAGCACGAACAGCTTCAAGTCACCGACCCATAGTGATCTTTGTCATTTGTCTGCCCAATGGCCGTGGGGGCCGTAGAGCTCATCCCAAATCCCCAATTGAAGATATCAATAGTTTAGTCAAAATCCTTAAGCATTCAATCACTAATTTGACATAAAAGATGAAATCGATAGCATTTATTTTAAGATCAAACTGATATCAATAGTTTAGTCAAAATCCTTAAGCATCCAATCACTAATTTCACAGAACAGATGAAATCGATAGCATTTATTTTAAGATCAAACTGCAAGCATTATAATAACTAACATCCTTAAATCAAATAAGGCTGCTGTGGGTTTATACTGAAGAATTAAAATGTTAATAAAAAAGTTGCTAAACACAAGAGAATGACCTTTAAGCCGTACTGGTGAACTGGGGATGCAGCTGGCCGGCCCGTGTGACACGCCGCCTTCGTCTGGTGGCCGGTGCCCTGCTGCTACGCCACGCCGGACGGAGGCCAGCTGGCTGCCGCTGCTCCGCACCTCCGTCCGTACGCCGGTCCGCAGCAGCTCGCAACCCCGCTCCGCTAGTCCACCAGGTCTGCGCCGCCGCCTGCGCTAGCAGCTGGGTGCCTCGGTCGGGACTCGGGAATTGGCTGGCCAGCAGGGAGCACGTCAGCTGTGGGCTACTCGCCAGAATAGAAGCCTCGTTGATTTCGCATGGGCCTCTTTATCCTGCAGGCCCATCTTACTCCACGACTGTTCTCGGCCGTTGGATCATACCGGACGTTTCAGATTCGTCGAGGCAGGAACAAAGTAGCAGCAGCCGGCCTAACCCAAACCCTACCTCATTCTCTCTCAGTCTCTCTTCCCTGCGCTTTTCTCACGAGCAGCTGCTAGGAGCCGACGGCGGCGCTCTGGCCGTTGCTTGGCTACGGCTACGGGAGGAGAAGGTGGCGCCGGCGTGGGCCCACTCGCCGGAGCGCGCGCGCGGCCGAGGCTGCACGCGGCGCCGTTGAGCGGCTCCCCGCCGGCAACCTGGAGACGGCGAGCGCAGAGGCGGCAGCGCGGGCGGCCTGGAGGCGCGATCGCATCTGATGTCGTCCTTGATTCTCTCTGATTTTCCTGGATTCGATTCTTTCTCTGATTTTCTCTTCGATCGATTCGTGTATGGATGGTGAAGGAATCGATTTTTTTGTTGATTTTTGGTTATTGCTATGGACGTCGGCGGAAGAAATATCATATATAAGTTGTCTTTTCAGAGTTAGTCTGATTTGGGTTTGGATTTGGATTTGGATCGATGTGGTGGTTTTGATTCAATCACGGTTTGGTACCTTGCACCTTGCTTCGATTTGGAAAATCCTCGGTCCGATTTGGAAAATCGTCGGAATAGATTTGGGGACAGGAGGAAATCTAGTTGATTTCGGATTGGGGGTTGGTGGCCAGACGAAAATTTGTTGACGAAAATGTAGGCAGAATTTTTGCCTATACGAATCCGTTATTGCCTATGGAGTGTCTTGCGGATTTGCTACTGGAGGTAGATGTGTGCCTTTGGTTATTGCTATATGGACGTAGGTGGAAGGAAGAAACAACAAATATATCTATATCTATTCTATACCTAATAATCTGGAAGTTGTAATTGATTTGGGGCTGAATTTGGTGTGGGTGTGTTGTGATTTCCTGATCACGGTACGTGGGAGTTGACCACGTTTGTCATACGGTTTGGGACTTTTAAATTGTAGTACGACTACGAGAGGGAGAGGCAGGAGACGGAGCACCTTGAAAATAAGAAATCATCGTGGTCTGAGGTTGTGCGGGATAAGGCATGACGACGCGGAGAGGTAGAGCGAGTGGGCCGGGTAGTTGGGCTAGACGAAAAAAATGACCAGAAATTTTGCCTTTTTATTATTATAGGGATAGATTAGGTATAGATTTCTGTAATGTAAACTTGTGTTGACGTAAATTCTAGTCACACAACAGCTACGGCTAGATCGCCTGAGGCCGCACACGGTCTAGACATATAGCGAGGAGGTCAAAATCCGAGAGGCTGACCAGCAGGTCGCCTATGCAAATGACGCTCTTTCTTCGTCCGAAAAGCCCAGGAACATCTCTCGGAAAGACCCTTTGGCAAAGAGCGCAGTAGGTTTACTCAAGGGTCTGCAAGGCCACCTAGAATATTAACAAATCTCATCGAGAGCAGAGTTGTTCTTGGGTCGGCAAAGCCACCTAGAATGTTAACAAATCTCATCAAGAGAGGTGCTAGATAGCAAGAAGTTGGAAAAGGCAAAGGTAGGAGAAGAGGGTAGTAGATTGATTTTCTGGTCGATTGTGTATGGATACGTCAATTGGCTATGATTCTCTAATATATATAGGTTGTGATCCTATGATATATATATAAAGATGGTGCTTTTATCTTAGTAGGAAACCTTTTCCCAATAAGGTCAGCAAATTTTCCACGAGATTCGACGAGTTCCCATTGAATTAGGGAAGAATTGGACTCGACAGCCAAAGTCGGCGCATGCTGGTTTACATGGGCGCTGCACACATGCTGGAAAAACCGGCCTGGGCCGGTTTTACTTATTGCCGGACGGTGAACAGCAACCCAACCTAGGCTGGTGTTTCCTGAATTTTGCACATTTAATTCAATTTGGCCCAAATTTAATTCTTTTTGCTTGCTTTTGATTCCCTAACTCGAATTTGAACTTCCCAATTATTTTTTGCTGTCAACATATGCTCCTTTTTTAAGAAAAATATATGCGAGCTTGAAAAACATGACAACAAAAGCAACCGTAAAGAAAATGGGCCCTTGGCCCATTTAATTTGGATTTTGGTGTTTGATGATCAACACAACTAAATTGGACTAATATGTTTGCAAGTGTTTATTTTGTAGTCCAATAGGATCAATAGCGGACTTGGATTTAATTGGAGCAAGAAAAGTGTGATCGACACCGAAAAGAAGACATTAGAGGAGGTGTTGACAATCTAAAAGTGAAGTAAGAAGTCCAGGACACGAAGATGAAGAAGTCCGGAAGAAGGATCGCGAAGAAACGAACAAAGGGCAAAGCTGTAGCTGGCACCAGACACGGTGGTGTGCACCGGACAGGGTGGCACCTGACAGGTCTTGTGCACGGGACAAGGGCACCGCCATATTTTTCCAATGACTATGCAAATCGGTTGAAATTGCCCAGAGAGCACCGGATAGTGAATAGTACTTGTCCTATGCACCGGACAGTGAACAGTGTAACGGCTAGTTTGAAAATATAGCCGTTGGGAATGCATCGGGCAGTGAACATTACAGGCACCAGACAGTGAATAGTACTTGTCATGTGCACCAAACAGTGAACAGTACGCGCGGAATCTCTGCAGCGCCTCCAACGGCTAGTTTCGAGTTGGGGCTTATAAATACCACCCCCAACCGGCCAAATGAGGTGAGAGGGAGCAAGGGAAAGGTAGGGGGTGTTGCTACACCACATTTGTGCTCTCCACATGCATAGGGCTTAAAGATTACTCGGTGATTAGCGTAGGTGCTTTGCGAAGTGCTTAGGTTAGTTAAACCACACTCATATGCGCTTGCTCTAGGTTTAGGCCTAGTGTTTAGTGAGGTTTCCATACCTCTTACCACTTAGTGCTTGCGCGCACCATTGTTGTACTTGGTGGGGCTTGTAAGTATTGCGAGACCACACCACCATGTTTGCGGCGTTTCGGCCGGAAGCTTGATAGTGAAGACGGCGGGGAGCATCCGGGGGAGGCTTGCCGAAAGGCACATTGGAGACCCACTTACGCGTGGGGAAGGCCCGAGGCTATCCACGAAGTTACTCGACTGGGAGCTTGGCCCTTGTGAGGGATTCCTGTTGACGGTAGTTATTGTTCATCATAAACCATCAACGTAACTTGAATAAATGCTTGAAATAGATCACCAATAGAAACTTAGGGGTTTAAACTGATAATTTTCACAAGTTTTGGTGAATCTGTATTTTCTGCAGGGTATATCCAGAAAACCAAAAAGGGGGATCAAAACGTCAAAAGGAAGTAAACTTAACCGCGATGAAAACTATTCTAGAAGACTCCAGAGGACTCCAGGAGGCAACCCCCGAGGTAGAGCCCGAGAGGCCGCCAGGTGGGACTAGCCGGCCCCACCCAGGTGTCGCTCGGTCCCTGGTGGTGGGTCCCACCTGTCAGCTTCTGGAATGTTCCTCCAGCGCCTCCCTAGACTACATCTACGCCGTTCTTCAAGTCGGTTTGATCCAAGAGCTCACGTTGGACCCTCTGGGCTATATAAGGAGACCCCAGCCCCCCTCCATGAGGCATAAGTCATTTGGAGAAGACAGAAACCCTAATCATCCTCAGAGCTCCTCTAGTTTCTACGGCATAGCTAGTTAGGCTAGGTCTAGAGGGAGGCAAGCATATCTTCACTTGGATTCCCGACATTGTCAAGAGCTTGGTTCGGTATAATTCTTGTACCCCTCTCGCCTTTGTATCTCCATTATTTTTATATGCTTTGGTACAATTGTATGATATTCATATTCATATTCATCTTATTCATGTTCTTGGTTGCAATGTTCATAGTCTACTTCGGTTATATGCTTAGTATAGTTGGGTTATCATCATATTTATGCTTAAGTTCGTATAGCATTCACCCCAATGTTCACAGGGTGGGTGGTAGAGACCATGTAAGCATGGTGCGTATATGCTATTTACCTGTGAATACACTCTATATTCTGGGTCACGTGGTAGATCACGGACGTGACACTCCTGCTGAGTCCTTTGTAGTCCACTCCCCGAATATAGGTCATAGAAGTAGGGCCCGGTTACGAAGGAAGTGAGAGGTTTTTATACTCAAACTTTCCTAAGTAATGCCCCTTATGTGTAGATACGATGATGATCTTAGCCATGATTACTAGGTGTAATTGCATTAATCATCGTATGCTTTAACTTGTAATTAAGGATGACTTAGGAATTATTCCTCTAATATTCTAACTTGACCATGCTAATGCCATAGATTGGAGTGCTCTGAGTGATTTATCATTAATCAATACTTATCATATACATATTTTATCTTATGACTTACCCCTATTGTGAGTAGGATTGTGGTTATGGTTTACTTCACCATTGATAGTATAAGTTATCAATATATATCCTGCCAGACTTTCCCTATGGTAAAATATAAATAATGATACCTGGAATACTCCCGGGTGAAGTGCTACAATGGTATATTATCTGTGCGTTTGCGGATTCGTTATTGTTTATAATCTTTCCTCATTACAAGTGTCATGTTGATAAATACCAACAAGCATTTTTGGCGCCGTTGCTGGGGACAGATTTAAACCTCTGTTCTTAGTAGCGATGCTAAGAAATGTCAACAACTCCTTATGAGGGGCTTCAATGAGGACTAGGTGGAAGCTTGAGCGCTTCTTGATACCTCGGTAAAAATACTGAAGTCATCGATGGGAGTTTGCATCTCTAACTCATCTTTAGCTTTCGCATTTATATTGCTACCTTGGTCGTGTGCTTTACTTTCCTAGCTTAGTTGATAGGCTAGTTGATAGGTTTGGAACCTAGGTTGCATAACTCCTTTTGCGGTAGAGATAGTGTTGATGGTTGTTAATGTCAATCATAAACCGTCAACATATCTTACATATATACTTAATTCCATCACCAAACATAGGAATAGGGGTTTAAACTAATGAATTCCACAAGCTTTGGTGAATATGTGAATGCAGGAGGATTTATCCATAAAATAGTCTCGGGACCACCGTCATAAACTACAAACAAGCAAACCGACATCAACAAGAGATTCAACCGGCGAAAACTGCGGAAGTCAACTCAAGACGGAGTCCAGGCCACATCACCGGAGGGGGAGGCCAGCCAGCCCCACCTATAGACCGGCCGTCCTTCTAGGTACACCTGGCAGCCTCTCCTTTCTACGTTAGTTTCCAACCAACTTTGAGAGTCCATCTCCGCCGTTGCTCAAGGTTGGTTCATAACGAGGGCTCATATTTGACATCATCATGGATTCATGGGCCCACAGGACACCTGGTGCCCCCTATAAAAGGACCCCTAGACCCCCTCCAGGGAGGCATCCATTGAGAGCAATCTCATTCAGATCAAGAAACACCACAAGAGAGAAATCTCCTTTGTACTTTCAAGATGTAGACGTAGAATAGTTAAGTTGAGAGTTAGGGAGAGTTGAGCTATGCTCTAAGTTCTAGAGAAATCTTCAGGGGTCTGGTATATCTTTGTATCCTACCTTTGCAAGACTCATGCTTTAATATAGTTATCTTCTCTATTTACTTTTATGCCTTTCATATGTATGGTTAGTATAGTTATCATACCTTGGCATGGGATCTCCACTCGCATCGAGTGCTTTAGTTATTATATGTGACTACAGTAGTAATCACTTGTGTAGATGTGGTGTCTAGACTATAGGTTACCTGGGATTGCACCCAACCCCAGGATAGTTGTGGTAGCCCCAGGTGGTGACAGCCCTAACAGCCGACATAGTCCACCACATTCGGTTTGGTGTTTGTAGGATCATAGTTAGAGCTTCCTAGCCCTTTTCTCATCCCTGTCTGTGGCTAGTGTTCTGATGTCCCAAAGTGCTATTGTGTGTGATCGCTTTGTCTACCCATGCTTAAGTTAAACCCTCTTGTCTAAACTAGAATAGAACCAAAGTAATAGAGAAGTATTTAGGAACCTTGAATTCACCCATTGTCCTCTCAATTTAGCTTGACTACTCTTTTATTTTACTATGGAATTCTTCTATGTGTGTGTCATTATCCATAACTCTTATCGTTTATCACTTACCCCTAGTTTAGTCTAGTCGGTATACTAGTTAGTGGATACATGATGGTGAACTATCAACTTCTTTAACCATTATTTCCCTGTGGATAATTACGATATCTTGGAATACTCTCGGGTGAAAGCTACAGCGGTATCCGTGCGCTTGTGAATTTATCTGTGTGCATTTAAAATTACCAACAAGCTTTCTGACGCCATTGCCGGGGACACAATTGGTGTAGAGACTTTGATATTGATCTTGATGTCTACTAATCTAGTTATCACTAGCTTTTGTGGGATTGCCCCTATTCTATTAAATTGTGAAATAGATAGGACAATAGATGCCATTTCGACCTTTCGGCAAGTTTCCACAAGAAAAAAAAGAGAGAAACATTGAAGAACCCAGGATGCCTGAACATTCATGATCCATGAACACTAGAACCCTGCCATATCACAGGTTTGTATATACATATATATTATTCTAACCATGTGCAGATTGGAGAAAAAGGTCGTTGTCACAAGAATTCAAATCGTATCTCAAGTGACAAATATAGATGCTGCACAACTCACAAATTCCATCACAAATTGTGAGTCATGGTAAGTTTGATCAGGAAAGATGAGATAGTCTTACTCATGGACTTTAAACTTAATGAGTAGTTATCTTTCAATTATTACATTCCATTGCATGTTTACTTTGAATAAATCATGCATCCATTCCATCTAGTTTATGTTTTCTCATATCAAATTCATAGCATCTTTAGTTCTCTGCATACATCCATGTCGCTTGCTTCTTTATTAAAAAAATTCCTCACCATGATCATGCTTTTTCATCTCCATTCAAGTACATCTCTATAGTGCTTTCATGCTACCTTTGTCTATCATAGTAAGTTTTGGTTTAGAAGTATTGGACATACTTCCAAAGGCTTTTTAAATTAAGCATAGTGCTTAGGTTAAATAATCTTCCTTAATCAAATTAGACATGGAGTTTAGTTTGGTCATTGAACTAAAAATTGCTTGTGTAGACACTAGATATTTTGTTTAACTAACCCGTGCAAGAAACTCTCAAATCTAATCTGGGTAAGTCAAGAGGTGAATTGACATCAAAGATGAATCAAGGCATGTGATGAACTCCAATAACTTTGCACAAAAGAAGACACAACTCATTCTTCATGAATGAAAGAATTATGAGTATCAAAGTTTATTCATTTGTCTTTTACTGCAAGTTATCTTTTGCCTTGAACCATGCTAGAATGCGACAAACAAATAAAATCTGTTAAACAAAATCTATGCTAAAATAATCCTAAAAACATCTTTTCATTAGCATAGATGAAAAACACATAAATTGTGGACAACTCGTGTTTCAAATTTATTGTATTCCCTCGGGTATGTTTTCACTAACATTTTGCAGGAAGAATAAATATAAACTATGCCTATTCATGGTTTAATATGAATCTACAAACCCAAACCAAACCACCACTTTAGTGATAGAGCAAAGAGAAAAAAGATGAGTGCCATGAAACGGATCTACAATAAAAGCACTCACTCATAGAAAGTGGATAAACAATTCGATAAGCTACAAGCAACACCAAAGACACACTAGCATTGAGCATTCCCTAGGACTCAACCTAGGATATAGATGAGAAGCAGGGTGCAACTCACCTCATATTAGCTACTCTGATGCCTGCTTTCATCACCTTCGAGGACACCAACTCGCATGTCGATAGCAAGGACCAGGACTATAAGTGTCACGGAACCGTCCAAATTATAAGAGCACAAGTACAAAAAACAATCACCCAAGTGATCAAATTGTCATACTTGAACCCATATAACTCTGGTAGTCCAATGAAATCACGAGTGATTTCAAACCAACCAACATACAAGCCAAGATCGTAGTGATTCAACATAACAAGTCACTGTTACATCCATTTCACAAATAGTTCAACATACATCAAAGTTCAAAGTAAGTTATTACAAACCAACTTAAAGTAGCAGAAGCAACATAGTTTTGAAACCACAACATCAGTTGTTCAAATACATAGCCAGTCCACAGTCATATCCCACAAAAGCATTTTAGAAGAGAAGCAAATAGAGACCATGCCCACTGGTCTAGTCCTCATCCCCAGCAGGGAGAAGACATCAACCGTTATAGAAGATGTCATCTACAACAAGAGGGAATAAACCCTAAGTACGGAAATGTACTCAGCTAGACTTACCCATCGTAAACCAGAAATAAAGTGACACCAAGGGTATGCAAGGCTGATATATAAGTGGAGCTCGTTTGACAACATTTTGCATCAATGCGTAAGTAACATAAGTAATCCTTTATTGCTTAAGCATCAAGTTAATAATTATTAGCCTATCATCTAGATTAGCGCATGTTCTATAGCAACCACTTGATTTGGGAGCAAACATTAATAACCATATCAGGTATAAGAAAGCCATCATCATTTCTGAACCATCAAGTAGATTAGTGTGACTACAATGGAGATATGCCCATCAAGTTTCTCACTAACCGGGAGAGACGGTGACTCGAATCGAATTACAACTCAGCTGAGGGGGTATTCGTAACACAAACCCTTGACTTCCTCCGTCGAGGAGCATTAGGTCACCTTTGGTACAACTCAGGAACCAACTTTGCGGGTTAGGTCAGCGCCACAGTCTCAAGGATACTAGGCCACCAGGACGATCAGGACTTTTAAACACCTGCCCTTGGACACTAGCATTGGCTCCCCTCCAATGCGCACTTTATACTTGTCGACTCCCGGCCTGAGTTGAGCTACTCGGCTTCGTGGTCGGTTCATCGGTTCCAGCCAGCTAAGTGAGAGGCATGCGTTCAAAATAACAAGAAAGGTCCATGCCTCAGTCCTTAATCGACACAGCCGAGGATAGATCCACACCCAAGACCTCCATGCCTTGTTGCTTCACTATCTACATCCCGCCCAGTCTTCATTCATTTTATACATGGTTCTTTTCCACGATAGCAATTATAGCGAACCATGACTAGATAGATCCCTATATCTCACCAGTGACAGGAAATCACCCGACTTCTACCAGTCTAAGCAAAGCTAAGCATTGACTCAATCCTGACTAATAGGGATTCAGGGTATACTTTCTAGACAAGGAAAGATTATAAATGCAGCAAGGGTTCCAGACAACTCCTATACTTAATGCAACAATACATATATAACATATATACTCAATTTCTTTCATAAAGTAGGAGGCTTAGAATGCTCCGGTAAAAGGTCCTAATATGGCTAGAGGGGGGGGGGTGAATAGCCTATTTAAAATTCTACAAATCAACTAGAGCAATTTGATTAGTAAGACAAATAGCGAAATGCAAACTTGCTCTAGCTCTACGAGGGTTGCAAGCCACCTATCTAATAATTCTAGTTGCAATGATTACTAGACACACAACTTGCTATGATACTACTCACTAAGAGCTCTCAATCTTGCTACACTAAAGAGCTCCACTAGATGAACTTAAATAACAAATCAAGCTCTCAATTCTAATTACACTAAAGAGCTTGCCACAACTAGTTTGCAAGAATATAAAAGACTGAGTAGGGTGATTATACCGCCGTGTAGAGGGATGAACCAATCACAAGATGAAGATGAAATCAATCATGGGGAGAATACCAAAGAGCAAGAGACAATCAATTTTCTCCCGAGGTTCACGTGCTTGCCAACACGCTATGTCTCCGTTGTGTCGACCAACACTTGGTGGTTCGGTGGCTAAGAGGTGTTGCACAAACCTCGTCCACATGATTGGACACCACAAGAACCTACCCTCAAGTGTGGTAACTCAGTGACATGAGCAATCCACTAGAGTTACCTTTCGGCGCTCTGCCGGGGAAGGTACAAATCCCCTCACAATCACCGGAGATGGCCACGAACAATCACCAACTCATGCCAATCCTCCACCGCTGCACCAAGCTGTCTAGGTGGTGGCAACCACCAAGAGCAACAAGTGAAATCCATAGCAAAACACGAATACCAAGTGCCTCTAGATGCAATCACTCACACAATGCACTTGGATTCTCTCCCAATCTCACAATGATGATGGATCAATGATGGAGATGAGTGGGAGGGCTTTGGCTAAGCACACAAGGTTGCTATGTCAATGAAAATGGCCAAGAGGGTGAGCTTGAGCTAGCCTTGGGGCTTAAATAGAAGCCCCCACGAAATAGAGCCGTTGGGCTCCTCACTGCACTGAACACGGGCTGACCGGACGCTGGACCTCAGCGTCCGGCCGTGCGATGTGCGCCACGTGTCATCGGCTTCGAACACCGATCGCCCAATTTCAACGGTCAAGAGATGACTGGACGCGTCGGTTAGAAAGTGACTAGACGCTGGACCTCAGTGTCCGGTCGTTTCCAATAAGGTTCCAAACGCGATTTTTCCCGACCGGACGCGTCCGATCATGCCTGATCGGACACACCTAGCGTCCGGTCACACGACGACTCCTCTGTATGCCCCACGTCAGCGTACGTCAGCACTGACCGGACACACCCTGTCAGTGTCCGGTCACCGAGTGACCCAGCATCCGGTCGAAGACCGACACCAGCGTCTTCGCTGTTTCTTCTGACCGGATGCGCCGGTCCAACTGAGGCCAGCGTCCGGTCACTTTCAGTGACCTCCGTCTTTTTTGTCTAGGGCGTCGGTGGCACCGTCGGACTGTCTGCACTCTACGGGCGGACATTCCACCGGTGAAGTTTCCTACCCTTGCTCAAATGTGCCAACCACCAAGTGTATCACCTTGTGCACATGTGTTAGCATATTTTCACAAACATTTTCAAGGGTGTTAACACTCCACTAGATCCTAAATGCATATGCAATGAGTTAGAGCATCTAGTGGCACTTTGATAACCACATTTCGATATGAGTTGCACTCCTCTTAATAGTATGGCTATCAATCCTAAATGTGATCACACTCGCTAAGTGTCTCGATCACGAAAACAAAATGGCTCCTATCATTTATACCTTTGCCTTGAGCCTTTTGTTTTTCTCTTTCTTCTTTTCCAAGTTCAAGCATTTGATCATCACCATTGCATCACCATTGTCATGATCTTTGTCATTGCTTCATCACTTGGAGTAGTGCTACCTATCTCATGATCACTTGATAAACTAGGTTAGCACTTAGTGTTTTATCAATTAACCAAAACCAAACTAGAGCTTTCAATCTCCCCCTTTTTGGTAATTGATGACAACCCTTACACAAAGATATGAATTAAATTTTAATTGAATCCATGTTACTTGTCCAAGCATATTTACCATGTGTAAAGGATTATGGACAAGTTTTATGAATTCCAAATGGTAGCAATTGCTCCCCCTACATATGTGCTACGAGTTTGGATTGAAGCTTGCACATATGCTTAGATAGGAAATATAGGAGACAATTTCTACCAAATGATGCTAAGGTATAAGAGATGGACCTTTGAAGCGTGATACCAATCAGAGTGCACCAATATACCATCCTTAGCACCATTAGTAACTAGACATACACAAAAACTAGAATATCCCATGAGATCAACATTACAAGTAAGGGTCTAGTTTCCATAAGATGAACATAAGTCTAGTTACTTTAGCATGATATCGCTTGGAAATACCACTTTGGAAATGAAATCACTAGATAACCTATACATCCTAGATTTTCATTTCATCATTTAAGCCTAAAACTAACATACACCACACAAGCATGGATATTGAAATTCTAAAACTTGTGTCATGCAAGCAAACATATGAAATGCATATGCAAATGCAACATACAAGTTTATGAGCTTGCTCCCCCTATTTGTGTGCATCTTTTGATTGATCCCCTTACAATATCATTTCATTTGTGAATTTCTCTCCCCATACTATAGTTTATGAATTTGTGCCTTCTATCTTACTATCTTTGTCTTCTCTCCCCCTTTGTCAACAATTAGCATAAAAGGTGGGGTCAAATTATAGATAGGTTGGGGGTGAAACCATGTGAAATGAGGATCATTTTCCCAATTTTGTTCAATCTAGATCACTTGTAAAAGATATTTAACTCGGTTTGATCCAAGGACAAGCTTCTTCACACCTCCAAATAAGGGTTACTTGTACCATGTTGAGTTAAACACTTAGAGCTCATTTTCTAGATCAAACACTAGGTTTACAAGCCCACAAACATGTCATATGCTACCACTAGATCATTTCAAGCATACAAGCAATAGTGGTACCATACAAGCATTAAATTTATTTGATTTTCACGAATGAGCCTATTCAAATGTGAAATATGTCTAGATGCACTAAACATGTCCTTAGCAAGGATGTATGCCATGCCAATCAACTTTTACCTTGGATTGCTCGAAGGAGAGGCATGTCATATAAGTGGGGGTGCATCAACACATATTGGAGAAGTCAAGTATGTTCAATTCATTCCTTAGCTTGCAAAACCTCTTCTCATCAAGTGGCTTGGTGAAGATATCGGCAAGTTGATCTTTGGTGCCCACACTCTCTATGCAAATGTCCCCTTTTTGTTGATGATCTCTTATGAAATGATGGCAGATATCAATATGCTTTGTTCTTGAGTGTTGAACCGGGTTGTTGGTGAGCTTTACGGCACTTTCATTGTCACATAGCAATGGCACTTGCTTGAATTTGATTCCAAAATCACTCAAAGTAGCCTTCATTCAAAGTAATTGAGCACAATAACTACCGGTCGAAATGTACTCCGCTTCAGCGGTTGAAAGTGCCACACTATTTTGCTTCTTTGATGACCAAGACACAAGTGATCTTCCCAATAGTTGACATGTGCCCGATGTGCTTTTTCTCTCAACGTTGCATCCCGCATAATCAGAGTCCGAATATCCAATCAACTCAAATCTTGCTCCTTTGGGATACCACAATCCAACATTTTGTGTATGCTTCAAGTACCTCAAAATTCTCTTTGTTGCCTTCAAATGACTTTCTCTTGGTGAGGCTTGAAATCTAGCACACATGCATACACTAAACATCACATCCGGCCTCGATGCGGTCACATAGAGTAGGCTTCCAATCATAGACCGATATATCTTTTGATCCACCATGTTGCCACTAGCATCACTATCCAAGTTTCCACTTGTTTCCATTGGTGTACTAATAGCTTTAGCATCATCCATTCCAAACTTCTTGAGCATGTCCTTGATATACTTGCCTTGACTCACAAATGTGCCATTCTTCATTTGCTTGATTTGAAGACCAAGGAAGTAACTAAGCTCTCCAATCATAGACATCTCAAACTCACTTGCCATCATCTTGCCAAACTCTTCACAAAAATCTTGGTTTGTTGACCCAAATATGATATCATCAACATAGATTTGCATTACAAACAAGTCATTTCCAAGCTTCTTGGTGAAGAGAGTGGTGTCAACCTTTCCCATCTTGAATCCCTTAGAGAGTAGGAAATCCCTCAATCTCTCATACCATGCTCTTGGTGCTTGTTTTAGTCCATACAAAGCCTTTCTCAACTTGTAAACATGGTTGGGTTTCTTGTCATCTTCAAAATCGGGAGGTTGCTCAACATACACAGGCTCATTGATGTACCCATTTAGAAATACACTTTTCACATCCATTTGGTACAGCTTGATGTTGTGGGCACAAGCATAGGCTAACAAGATCCTAATTGCTTCCAATCTTGCAACCGGGGCATATGTTTCTCCAAAGTCAAGACCTTCAACTTGAGTGTAACCTTGAGCCACTAATCTTGCTTTGTTCCTTATTACTATCCCATCTTGATCTTGCTTGTTCTGAAAGACCCACTTGGTTCCAATCACATTATGATCCTTAGGCCTCTCAACTAACTCCCATACTTGGTTTTTTGTGAAGTTGTTTAGCTCTTCATGCATAGCATTGACCCAATCAACATCATTCAAAGCTTCATCTATCTTCTTAGGCTCAATGGATGACACAAATGAGAAGTGCTCATAAAATGAAGCCAAGCTTGATCTAGTTTGCACACCTCTTGAAATATCACCAATTATAGTGTCCAATGGATGATCTCTTGCAACATTGGTTGGTTGGAGCACTTGCACTTGATTGCTTGCATTTGATTGATCACTTGGTTGAGATGATGAACTAGCCACTTGTTGTTGATCTTGCACTTTGTCATCACTAGTTCTTGCTTGAACTTGATCATGAGAACCACTAGCTTGCACATTTGAGTTAGAGAGCACTTGATTCTTGTCATCTCCAACATCAATCACCTCTTTAGGCCTTATATCACCAATGTCCATGTTCTTCATTGCATTGACCAATTGAGTACCTTTCACATCATCTAGATTCTTTTCTTCCTCTTGGGAACCATTTGTTCCATCAAATTCCACATCATGAACCTCTTCAAGTGTACCACTAGCCAAATTCCAAACTCTATATGCTTTGCTAGTAGTGGAGTAACCAAGAAAGAAACCTTCATCACATTTCTTTTCAAACTTGCTCAACCTAGTGCCTTTCTTCAATATGTATCATTTGCAACCAAAGACCCAAAAGTATGCTATGTTGGGCTTTCTTCCATTCAATAGCTCATAGGGTGTCTTCTCCATCATGGGGTGACAATAGAGTCGGTTGCTATAATAGCAAGCCGTGTTGATTGCTTTGGCCCAAAATGAATGACTCACATTGTACTCACTCAACATTGATCTTGCCATATCAATCAAAGTTCTATTCTTTCTTTCAACTAAGCCATTTGATTGTGGAGTATACTTGGCCGAGAATTGATGTGTAATTCCAAATTCATCACATAAATCATCAATTCTTGTGTTCTTGAACTCACTTCCATTGTCACTTCTCACTTTCTTGATAGTTGTTTCAAACTCATTGTGAATGCCCTTGACAAATGATTTGAATGTTGCAAACACATCACTCTTGTCAACAAGAAAGAACACCCATGTGTATCTAGTGAAATCATCCACAATCACAAATCCGTATTTGTTTCCACCAATGCTAGTGTATGTGGTTGGTCCAAACAAGTCCATGTGCATCAACTCAAATGCCTTAGATGTGCTCATTATACTCTTCTTGGGATGTGTATTACCAACTTGTTTTCCGGCTTGACATGCACTACATAGCTTATCCTTCTCAAAAGTGACATCTTTCAAGCCTCTAACTAAGTTATGCTTGATCAACTTGTTTAATTGTTTCATTCCAACATGACCAAGCCTTCTATGCCGTAACCAACCCAAGCTAGACTTAGTGATCAAACATGTTGACAATTAAGCTTCTCTAGCATTGAAATCAACTAAGTATAGATTCTCATATCTAAATCCTTTGAATATCAAGTTAGAGCCATCTACACTTATGATCTCTACATCATCCACACCAAATATGCACTTGAAACCAAGATCACATAATTGAGCTACCGACAATGAGTTGAAATTTAAGCTCTCTACTAGTAGCATATTGGAAATGCTCAAATCATTGGATATTGCAATCTTACCAAGACCTTTGACCTTGCCTTTGCCATTGTCACCAAATGTGATACTATCAATCCCATTGCTCTTGTTTTCATTGATTGAATTGAACATTCTTGAATCACCGGTCATGTGTTGTGTGCACCCACTATCAAGCACCCAATGCCTTCCTCCGTCTTTATAATTGACCTACAAAAGAAGATCAATTCCTTTTAGGTACCCAAACTTGCTTAGGTCCTTGAAGATTAGTTACCAAGGTCTTTGGTACCCAAATGGCCTTCTTCTTTGGGCCCACAATTGGTGTACCAATGAACTTAGCCTTCACACCATTGGCACCCTTGAAAAGCATGTAACAAGAATCAAATTTAATTGAGGATACATTAGGTAACTTGTTCTTGTTAATCTTGCAATGTTGCTCTACATGCCCAACTTGCTTGCATCTATTGCAAAACCGACCATTGCCCTTCATAAAGCTAGCTTTGGGAGTGACAAAGGCCGCCTTGCCTTTCTTAGGGGTATAGCCTAATCCCTCTTTGTTAAGAGAGAACCTTTGGCAACCCAAGCACTTTAGCAAGCGGGCATCTCCACCATAGGCATTGCCTAAGGCACGAGTGAGCTCATTTACCTCCTTCTTGAGGGTCTCATTTTCCACCATTAGTGAGGTATCACAAGTGAGACCATCACTCAAAGGTGAAGTGAAAGTAGTAATGCTACAAGAAGAGTTAGTGGGAGCAACTACAATGTGCTTATAAAAAGATTCATCAATAAGATCACAAGTTAGTCCCACATCACATGATACGATCACTTGCTCCTTCTTGGCTTCCTCCACTTTGACTTGCTCAATGAGAGAGGAGTGAGCCTTTTCAAGCTTAGAATGAGCTTTGCCAAGCTTCTCATGGGCTTCCATTAGCCTCTCATGAGTGGCATTGAGCTCATTAAAGGATTGCTCAAGAAGTTTTACTTTCTTGCGCAATTCTTTGCATTCATTTCTCTTCATCTCATTGCAAGCGTGCACTTGCTCACACATGTCCAAGAGTTCCTCCTTGGTGTACTCCTCATCCTCATCATCATCATTCCTACAAGAGTCACTTTCACATTCATCATCATCACTCTCATCATATTTTACCTTGGTAGGCTTTGCCATGAGGCATGTCGATGGAGTGTCGAAGATGGAGAGCTTGTCGTTGATGGCGATGCTTGCTAGTGCTCTCTTGATATATTTCTTGTCATCATCACTAGAGCTATCACTATCCCATGTGACCACATAGCCTCCACCTTTCTTCTTCTTTTGGAAGGTCATTCCCTTCTCCTTCTTCTCCTTCTTTTCTTTCTTATCCTTTTTGAGCTTCTTCTTCTCATCCTCATCATTTTCACTATTGTAGGGACAATTTGCTACAACGTGATCAGGGCTCTTGCAATTGTAGCATCTTCTCACATATTCTTTGCTTTTGGTGTGATCTCTTCTCTTTCTTGCACCATAGCCCTTCTTCTTCATGAACTTGCCCATCTTGCGCACAAATAGAGCCATGGCTTCATCATCAATATCACTAAGATCCTCATCATCACTTGATTCTTTCTTGGACTTTCCTTTGTTCTTAGATGATGAGCTAGCCTTGAATGCTACACTCTTCTTCTTCCTTCTTGTCATCCTTGTCATCCCCCTCCCTTTCCACACGGTATGTCTCTTGGGTCATGACATCACCTAGTACTTGGTTGGGGGTAATCTCCTTCAATCCTCCTCTTATGATGAGCAATCTCAACATCTCAAATCTTGGAGGTAGGCACATCAAGAACCGATGAGAGACATCATCATCCTTGATCTTCTCTCCCAATGCCTTCAAATCATTGACAATCACTTGCAAACGATGGAACATCTCTGGAATGCTCTCATCTTCCTTCATCTTGAAGCTTGTTAATTTATCCTTGAGGATATACAACTTGGCACTCTTCACCGCCGGTGTGCCCTCATATGTTTCCTCCAATCTCTTCCACACCTGATTTGCTCTTTCACAATCCTTGATTTGCTCAAACACCTTAGAATCAATGGCATTGTATATGGTGTTGAGAGCCATTGTATTGCATTGCTTGTTGATCTTATCTTGATTGGTGGGATCATCGGGATCAATGATGGCATAATCATTCTCAGTCACTTCCCATACTTGATCATTGATTGAACCAAGATACATCCTCATTTTCTCTTCTAATAATCATAGCATGTCCCATCAAAGAACGGTGGTTTGCCCCCCACATGGTTGAACACAACTTGAGCCATAATTTGACACCGAGGTTGTTAAGCCTTTAATCAAACAGTGACCATGGCTCTGATACCACTTGAAAGGTCCTAATATGGCTAGAGGGGGGGGGGTGAATAGCCTATTTAAAATTCTACAAATCAACTAGAGCAATTTGATTAGTAAGATAAATAGCGAAATGCAAACTTGCTCTAGCTCTACGAGGGTTGCAAGCCACCTATCCAACAATTCTAGTTGCAATGATTACTAGACACACAACTTGCTATAATACTACACACTAAGAGCTCTCAATCTTGCTACACTAAAGAGCTCCACTGGATGAACTTAAATAACAAATCAAGCTCTCAATTCTAATTACACTAAAGAGCTTGCCACAACTAGTTTGCAAGAATATAAAAGAGTGAGTAGGGTGATTATACCGCCGTGTAGAGGGATGAACCAATCACAAGATGAAGATGAAATCAATCACCGGGAGAATACCAAAGAGCAAGAGACAATCAATTTTCTCCCGAGGTTCACATGTTTGCCAACACACTACGTCCCCGTTGTGTCAACCAACACTTGGTGGTTCGGCGGCTAAGAGGTGTTGCATAAACCTCATCCACACGATTGGACACCACAAGAACCTACCCACAAGTGTGGTAACTCAATGACACGAGCAATCCACTAGAGTTACCTTTCGGCGCTCCACCGGGGAAGGTACAAATCCCCTCACAATCACCGGAGATGGCCATGAACAATCACCAACTCGTGCCAATCCTCCACCGCTGCACCAAGCCGTCTAGGTGGTGGCAACCACCAAGAGCAACAAGTGAAATCCACAGCAAAACACGAATACCAAGTGCCTCAAGATGCAATCACTCACACAATGCACTTGGATTCTCTCCCAATCTCACAATGATGATGGATCAATGATGGAGATGAGTGGGAGGGCTTTGGCTAAGCTCACAAGGTTGCTATGTCAATAAAAATGGCCAAGAGGGTGAGCTTGAGCCAGCCTTGGGGCTTAAATAGAAGCCCCCACGAAATAGAGCCGTTGGGCTCCTCACTGCACTGAACACGGGCCGACCGGACGCTCTAGTCATATTGACCGAACGCTAGACCTCAGCGTCTGGTCGTGCGATGTGCGCCACATGTCATCGGCTTCAAACACCGATCGCCCAATTTCAACGGTCAAGAGATGACCGGACGCGTCAGTTAGAAAGTGACCGAACGCTGGACCTCAGCGTCCGGTCATTTCCAGTAAGGTTCCAAACGCGATTTTTCCGACCGGACGTGTCCGGTCATGCCCGATCGGACACACCCAGCGTCCGGTCACACGGTGACTCCTCTGTACGCCCCATGTCAGCGTATGTCAGCACTGACCAGATGCACCCTGTCAGTGTCCGGTCACCAAGTGACCCAGCGTCCGGTCGAAGACCGACGCCAGCGTCTTCGCTGTTTCTTCTGACCGGACGCGCCGGTCCAACCGAGGCCAGCGTCCGGTCACTTCCAGTGACCTCCGTCTTTTCTGTCTAGGGCGACGGTGGCACCGTCGGACTGTCCGCACTCTATGGGCGGACACTCCGCCAGTGAAGTTTCCTACCCTTGCTCAAATGTGCCAACCACCATGTGTATCACCTTGTGCACATGTGTTAGCATATTTTCACAAACATTTTCAAGGGTGTTAGCACTCCACTAGATCCTAAATGCATATGCAACGAGTTAGAGCATCTAGTGGCACTTTGATAACCGCATTTCGATATGAGTTTCACTCCTCTTAATAGTACGGCTATCAATCCTATATGTGATCATACTCGCTAAGTGTCTCAATCATCAAAACAAAATGGCTCCTATCATTTATACCTTTGCCTTGAGCCTTTTATTTTTCTCTTTCTTCTTTTCCAAGTTCAAGCATTTGATCATCACCATGCCATCACCATTGTCATGATCTTCATCATTGCTTCATCACTTGGAGTAGTGCTACCTATCTCATGATCACTTGATAAACTAGGTTAGCACTTAGGGTTTCATCAATTAACCAAAACCAAACTAGAGCTTTCATCCGGGGCTTGCCTTTCATGAACGATGCAGGTTCGTGCTGCGAGCACTGAAGTACGACCTTCTCGCTGCCTTCGGGTTCTGGTGGCTGGGCCTCCTGTGCTGGCTCCTCCACCTCCTGGCAAGTTCCTTCGAACTCCACCAACATTACTCCCTCTGGCACACCTATTGCATGCATGTGCACAAGATAAATATGATGTATGCGTAAGGAATAGGATGACATGATGACCATGTATGAGAATGACAGCAAGGTAATCCAAGTGATTAACATTCGATGACTGAGTACGGCGGTGCTCTATTCAAATCACTTTAAAGAGTAAGTGCATATCTCTTCTCCGGTGCAGAGTACACACTTACCACATTTACCCAATCTAGTATACAACAGTTTGTCTTTATTTAGAGGCCTAACACCTGTACCTAAACTCCTATAAAGATAACTTAAGCACCTAACAACATCACAAGCATGCTCAAGTAGAGCAAAAGCACACTTTTGCACATTTTAGGTGTTCAGGCATACGAGTAGCAGTGCAGTAATCTAATCATAGCAGAAGATCCACAAGTCGAAATGACTTGCAACAAGACATTCTGGAAAGCTTATGAAATTATCTACATTTCATTCTTAATCACCTCAGCATGATTCCCAAGTTTAGCAGGTTGAATTTACATAAACACAGAATCAAGTCTAAACAAGACAGAGAGAAAGCAAAACTGTGATCCAACTTTGAACGACTGTAACTCCTAAACTACCTAGCCAAATACCACCAAATTTTAACAGGAGCTATATACATAAGTTATCTACAACCTTTGTATTCACCACTTTCCCAGAAAATCAAATTATCATGGTGAACTTTGCAAAGTTCCCAGAAATGTCCAGAAAGACATAATGCAAGAAAATAATTATTAACTTATGTTGCAAACATATAAATGGACAAAACCAACTTTACTAACTCATCACACATATCAAAAGAACACCATAAAGTAAGGTGTTCACCACCAATTCATTTCTTTTAATGCCTTTCTTAATTTATTTAATTATTTAAGAGGAATAATAAACATATATGAAAACTACACCATTTAATCTACAAAATTTACAGGGGGTACTACAGGCTCTAAGTAGGCTACTGTAAATATTTCACCCAAAGTTACCAAAAGAAATATCCTACACAAAAATAATAAGGCAACAAGGCTGATTTTTGAATAAATAGGAAATCCTATCGAAATGTGTCAAACAACAGATTTCATATTTTTTTTAGCATTCCTAAGGTACCAGGATAACCTCCAATAAATTTCATGAGCGTTGGATTCATATATTAATTATTATAATTCACCAAAGGATCACCTAATTATAAAAGGGAAAATCATAACTCAAAAACTACTCATACACTGAGTCTCAAATTCTTACCAGAGCTTCTGAATATCAAGACAAGCATGCCATAAATATTTCACAGCATTTGGATCAATAGAACTCCAGATATGAAATTAACAAGTTTACAAGCATACAAAAACACATTTAAAATAGAAATTTAATTCTTCTAGAAACTCTACTAACATGGCTCATGTTATATTTTTCTTAAATACTACACATCACCAAGATCCTAATAAAATTGAAATCACCCAATTTGGATCTACCAATTTGGAGATATGAATTTTACAAAACAGCATCAGAAACTGCATTTAAAGCAAAACCTAAAACACTACTGACCTAGTGACATGCGGGACCCATGACGAGCCGCACCAGTGGGTGCCTAGTGTTCGGTCTCTACCAGCCTCTACCTACAGCGGCGACGTGCACGGCGGATGGCGGCGAGGCTACGGCGGAACTCCAGCGACGACGAGCCCCCATTGCCCCACCCAAGCTCGGTACGAGCTACACGGGTTCACGGCGAAGCTATCTGAGAAGAGAAAGGGGAAAGGGGGAGCCTCTAGTGCTCTAGCCACGGTGAGCTCGATCTCCGGTGAGGTCGAGTCATGGCGGCGGCGGTGGATTCGGCGAATGTGCCATCTACTCAGCTCGATAGGCTCGACTAGCGGGTGGACGAGGTAGAGGAGATGGTGGGGAAGCTATGGGCGAGATGGATCAAGGCGAGACACGGTGGCGAGTGCGTGGGAGCTCGACGGAGCTCTCAACGATAATGGCGCTCTGTCGTGGAGAAGTAGAAATGCGGCCTCTACCTTGACTCTTTGGCTCAACGGCGAGGTGGACGAGCTAAAGGGGATGACGATGGAGTTGTGGGCTAGCTGGAGCGAGGAATGACACGACGGCAAGGGTGCACGGGCTCGGCGGAGCAATGGCAACAGCGGCGGCTTTCGCTTTCTCGGTGCCTCAGACGCGCGCGAGAGGGAGAGAGCGAATGAGAGCGAGTGGGAGGGCAGACGGGCGCGGCCTCCTTGCGGTCGACAGTGGGCAGTGGCTCTAGGCCGGCCATGGCACGTGGCGGCCACACGGTGGCCGATGTCTGAGCCTGGTCGGCACTGTGCTGAGTTCAAATTTTCAGTATTCAGTCTCCGATCAACCGACTGACAGAGCAACTTTGAGCAGCTATATCTCCCAAACCGTGATGATCTAGCTCATGGTGTTGTTGACAAAGTTGGAGATATAAGTGAAGACTACAACTTTGTCAATCGGAGCTCGAGCTGGTTTGGCCTGGTTTGGGAGATATAAGGCTCCAAACATCGATGCATGGAACTGAAATTTCAGTTTAGACTTAGAAAATTTCTAAGTCTCCAAATAGCCCCTAAAACTGACTTGTGGGCCCTTTTTGAGCATGTTGTGCGCATTTTCATGAGATGGTCATTAAACAACTTTTGTTCCTTATAAATTTTACTACAACATTGCTTAAGGGTACACATCCATGCAAACAATATAAGATGCACTTTTTAAATAGTCAAACAAAAGAGCTCTAGGGGTCAACACAAGTCAAATTATCACTTGGAAGCATAATTAGGCAATATGGCCAACATGAACATTGTTCCTAATGACATTCTAAGTGTAGTTAAGTTGTTTAAGAAGACATTTGACACTCACTTGCATATACCACACATGAGCATACACACATACTAGCATAAAACCAAGCAATTCAAATAGAAACACACATGAAATGATAACACTCATCAAGATATGATGATTATGAATGAGATGATGATGCACATGCTCATGTGATGCAAGTGTTTTAGTGAAACCATAACACTGGGGTGTTACAATAAGATGACACTACATCATGGCATGCATCCTCGCGTCAACAAATGTCAGTAATCAATGGAGGTCTATCGATGGTGTCTCGTAAGGCTATGATCATGGTCACGAGATAACATCCCTAAGTCATTGGAGATGAAGCTTTCACACAATTATCGATGAGGCTCCTTCCTTGACCATCAAGACGGCTGGCGTATCGCTATCAAATGAAGAAAAACAACTCATCGCCATGCCACAAGAAGACAAAGACAGTCAAGGAGGAACTCGAATTTGTAGCTCCAATGAACATCAACTTGTCAACCATGAATCAACAAAAATCAAGAAAGGGTGATGAAGAAGAGCATGCAATTGTCCGTATCTTCATTGGATGGTGCAAGGAAAAAGGTAAGAAGAGGTTCTATTTAATGGACCTAAAGCCATGAAGACCTCACTGATTGGTAAATCGGACAAGCCTCCTTCAGGTAATTTTATCACTAATCATTAGAGTAAAATGAAGGAAGGATAAAAACATAAGGTATCTTCAACCAAGCATTATGCAACATTGAATCACATTCATATGAGAGTTCTATCGTCCAAACTTGATTCTGCATTTTGCAAAATTCAAGTGTGGGATGGAATTCTTTAAAATATCTCATAACATGTTGCTAATTTGTTATGGTTATCTCTACCTTTATGCCATGCTCAACTTGCTAAATCATAAACAAATAAAAATGCAATAATTAAAATAATCATGTTCCTCTGGTTCACCGTACATATTCTTGTTTCTACTCGAATGAATCTCTTTAGTCTTTCAAGCTTCCTTATTCTGTTACAAGTATGTTTTGGAATACTATTTGAACATAATTATTGAATCAAAACATGCTTATATAGAATTCGGTTATACATATGGACTAACCCTTGCAGCAAATTATTCAAATTTTGTTGGGAATGTTAGGAGATCATTCGTAGAAACAAATCAAGGTTTGAGGTATTCTTCAAAACAATTTTACACATCTTTGCCTTAACCTTGATTGAAAATTTGAAGTAGTAGTGAATAAAGGCACATCACTTAAAATATGGGATAAAGATTCTATGCTAATTAAAACATTAAAACAACTTTTCTGTAGTAGTGAACATGACCTTTAGCTCTATGACAACACTATCCTTGTTTTGAATCATTTGTATATTCCTTCGGGTATATGTTGTCCACTAATCCTTTGCAAAGAAGAAACAATGAGTAGAGCAGAAGGTCCAAGCAGAATGCCAAGACCCACAAAAGAAAGAGTAAAAAGATGGCATGACAAAAGGATGAGAAAGAAGGATGAAAGCCCTAGTTTGGTTTTGGATAATTGATGAAACCTAGTACTAACCTTTATGCTAAGTGTGTGAATTAGATAAGTGTTGACAGTAGTTAACAACCATTATAAACCATCAATAAAACATGTATAAGGGCACAAATGAGATCACCAACAAAGGTTTAGGGTTTAAACTAATAAATTCCACGCGTTTTGGTGAATCTGTGATTTCTGTAGGGTATATCCAGAAAACCGTCAAGGCGGACCTACATGTCAGAGTTAATAATGAAATTCCACCATGAAACCTATGTGGGAAGGTTCTAGAGGACTCCAGAGGACACCATGTCGAGGCAGAGAGGCAGAGGCTACCATGTGGGGCTGCTCGGCCCCTGAGGGCCACCTGTTAGCCTCTTGTTGCTACATCGATTTTCCACCGCCTCCTAAGTTGCATCTTCACCGTTCCTTAAGTCAGTTTGATCCAAGGGCTCACGTTGCAAGCTCAGGGCTATATAACCAGGCCCTGCCCCCTTGAGGCATCAAGTCATTTAAGAAGATAGAAACACTAATCATCCTTGGAGCTCCTCTATATTCTAGGGCATAACTAATTAGACTAGGTCTAGAGGGAGGCAAGCAGGCTTGGCTTGGATTCCCGACAATGCCAAGAGCGTGGTTTGATATAATTTTTGTACCCCTCTCTCGTTGTATCTCCATTACTTTTATATGCTTGCTACAATTGTTATGACAATATCAGTATTCATCTTATTCATATTCTTAGTTGTAATGTTCATCGTCTACTTTGATTATATGCTTAGTATAGTTGGATTATCATTATGTTTATGCATAAGTTCGTATAGCGATTGCCCTAAGGTACCATGGGAGGGTGTTGGCATTATGTAAGCGTGGTGCTTATATACTGTTTACCTATGAATACACTCTATATTCCGGGTCATGTGGTAGATCGTGGATGTGACACTCTCGTTGAGTCCTTCGTAGTCCACTCCCCGAATATAGGCCATAGAAGTAGGGTCCGGTTACGAAGGAAGAGCGAGCTCTGTTCTTAATCTTCCCTATGTAATACCCCTTATGTGTAGATATAAAGGTGATCTTAGCAATGATTACTAAGTGTAATTGCACTAATCAATATATGCTTTGACTTATGATTAAGAATGACTTAGGAATTATTCCTCTAATATTCTACCTGACCATGCTAATGCTATAGAATGGAATACTCTGAGTGATTTATCATTATACTTGGTCAATGCTTATCATATACATCTCTTATCGTATGACTTACCCCTGTTATGAGTAGATTATTGGTTGAGGTTTATTTCTCCATCAATACTATAAGTTATCAATACATGTCCACTCTACACCTTCCCTGTGGTAAAATATAAATAACGATACCTAGAATACTCTCAGGTGAAGTTCTACAATGGTATAATTATCTGTGCGCTTGCAGATTCCCTTTCATTTATATCTTTATATTCTTTCTAGTCACATAAAATGATAAAGAACTACCTAGTGTTATTCTAGTAGTAATGCTAGATAGTACCAACAAACATCTCTAGCATCATCATTAGGGATGACAACCTAGTATAAGTAATGCTAGGAGATGTAGGTATATAATAAGTGGCTACTAAAACAAGTGACAAGTTAATAAATACCAACAAGCATTTCTGACGCTGTTGCCGGGGAAGGTAGCTAGGCAAAGGAAGTATTGATAAATTTATACTTATTGATGTGATCGAGAAAACCATTTACCCCTGCTCAAGCAGGATTACCCTTGTTTTGTCTACTTGTGTATCTTATGTAGGGTAATGTATGACCGGTTTTGACCTTTCGACAAACTACGTTGAAGATCCAGAAGCATTAATCAGGAGAACTAAGGCTAAACTCAAGAAAGTTTCAGCTTTAGAGTCGGAAGACAACCAGACAAGGCAAAGCTTGACACCAGAATTTGAAGCCATGGCTGACAAGACCCTTCATGAATTCTCTGCTCCAACCACCGCTAACATCCATACTAGACCAGAAACCAATGTAGGAGACAATGGATTTGAGCTCAAGCTGGCTCTCATAAACATGGTGCAAGCTAGCTAGTTTTGTGGGAAGGCACATGAAGATGCGAGTGCACATCTCCAACACTTCATAGAGATCTGCGGCACTTTCACCATCAAGGGAGTTTCCAAAGATGCCATTCTACTCCGTCTCTTCCCATTCTCACTCTTGGGGAAGGTGAAGCAGTGGTTCTACACCAACAAAGATAGAAACACTACATGGAATAACTGCTCCACTGCCTTCCTAGCAAAGTTCTTTCCCATAGGCAAGACCAATGCTCCGCGTGGGACAATTTCAAGTTTTCAGCAGCAACACGATGAATCTATCCCTAAGGCATGGGAACGCTTTCAAGATTACATATCAGAATGTCCTCATCATGGGATGGAGAATTGGCTACTCATGCAGACGTTCTACCATGGGTTGACCACTAGTACCCATGAGACAATGGATGCTGCTACTGGAGGTACATTCTTGTCACTTAAACTTCCAGCTGCGACCACTCTTGTGGAAAAGATGGCCTCCAACCAAGGTTGGAATAAAGAACATGTGCAGACCCTTAAGAGAGGTGGAGGTATGCATCAACTCAAGGAGGTAGACATTATCTCTGCCAAGATGGACTTGCTGATGAAGAAGCTCAAAGACCAAGCCAATGAGAAGAAAGAAGTCATGCACATTAATGATTCTCGCATGACATGGGAAGAATGTGAAACACTGGGCACTTAGGGAATAACTACCCTAAAATTCAAGAGGATGTGAACTTTGTCAACAACAACAACTATTGTCCTCAACAAAATCAAGGACGGAACCAGCAACAGAGGCCAAACTACCAAGGTAACCCTCAAGGTAATAATTATAATTTCAATCAACCACCCTTGAGAGAATTAATTGCTGGCCAATCCAAACTTATGGAGGGATTATCTAGAAAGGTTGCTATCGATGCGGGACCCACGGGATACCCTACAAGGAAGAGAGAAGATCTAGTCTAACTAGGATTCCTCTCATGTAATCCTAGTAGTAACACTACCCTGTAATCCTACTAGGACTCTACTTTGTAAACCGACTAGGACTCTTGCCTCCTAGACTATATAAAGGAGGGTAGGGCTCCATAGATAGGTAGGTGAAAGGTCTAGGTTAGAAGTCTCAACAGAAGAGATGAAGGTCAAAAGAACAATTGAACATAGACCAATCAATCAAACGCAAAGGATAACGCCGACTAGACGTAGGGCTATTACTCGATCATGAGGGCCCAAACCAGGATAAATCGACTGTCTCTTGCGTTAACCATCGAGTTCTACATACGCCAAAGCCCGAACAACTGCCCCGAGTACCCCCGTGGCAGGCTATCGGTGGTGAAACATCGACAGTTTGCGCGCTAGTTAGGGGCTTTCGACGAATTTTCATCCGGGAGCTCGATGGACCTCGACAACATGATATTCCCGACAGGATCAACTTTCATCTTTGGATCATGGATCTGCGAAGCGGAAGACAACAGCAAGCTCCGAGGCCATCTCCTCGAAGATTCGGATCACCATGAAGACCTCGCTATTTCGACGACTATGACAGATCAACTCACCAGAAGACTCGCGTAGCTCGTGATGTCTGTTCTGACTCAGACTTCATGGCCAACCGGATCCCACTCAGACTCAGGCTCCGCATCCAAGATGGAGTCTTACCCGAGTTCTTTCCATAATATTCTGAGTTCTTTTCCGATAGGACTCTACGACGCGGCCTCGGTCTATCAAGAATTCAACTCAGAGAACATTCAAAGTTCTTTCAAGAAGTCAGGTCCTTTTCTGTTTAGACTCCACAACATGGCAACATCTTATCAGGCATGGCTCAAAGGATCTGCCAGTCCGGTGCGAAGATTACCACTAAAAGGAGCTCAGGAAGGCCTCATACTGACTATAACATCTCGAGACTACATCGTCCGCTGGCCAGGCTCTGTTCTGGAGGATGATGGTACCCGGCTAGTCGACGCGACAATGGCAATGGTTTTACCATACCAAGAAGAAGACTCAATCTATGACCCTAAAGCCTCTACTGAAGTTCTCAACAACACTGACAGCGTGGAAGCCGATGTCAATAACGGAACGCTTCACGCACGAGAAGTATTCATAGTTCACCATCCTCGATCTCCGGTGGCCCCTCTAGAAGCACTCGACATTAGGTCATCAGATGAATCCGAATCCAACATATCACCTTTTACCCAGGGGCACGATGATGAAACCGAGAGCCAGAAATAAGCCAGAGAAAGAAGAAACAAATTGAAGCAAGGACACCAATACCGTGCCAGGCAACGCAAAGAAGCTTGGATCAGATATGAGTTAGATCTGGCCAAGTACAATAGAAGAAAATCATAGCAAGAAGCCAAAGAAAGATGCGTGGCGAATATACCCTACAATAGGATCAGAGAAGCACTAGAAGAACTCGGAGCAATCTCACATCTCAATGAAAAACAAGAATAGCTCCGGGATATTCTCCAGTCAACGGCCTTAAGAACACACGATAGAAGGACCCGCTCAAGGCTACCCGCCAGGTCAACATCTCATAGACAGGAAAATCAGAATCAAAGAAAGTTCGCTTTTGAGAGACTTGGGCCAAGCGGAAGTCACAATAGAGAAAGTAGAAGGGACCATATTTAAAGCAACCAAGTTGAACAACCAAGGGAAATCAGAGGCAGAGTACCCATCCAGATAGCCCTGCAGAACTACTCTCACTAGAACGATAGTTGGCTGGAAGGAGGTGCTGAATCAGTATACAAAGAAGCCGAAACGCACGATAGATTCCCCTGTTTTGCAAACCGACTTGCTTCGATATGACTACCTCACAAGTTCAAGCCGTCCAACCACTCTAAATATGATGGCAAGACCGAACCAAGGCAGTGGCTCAAGATCTACCCACAATGGATTGAACTAGCCAGAGGAGACGATGATATCAAGACCTTGTTCTCTCCCATGGCCCTAGAAACCATGCCCCTCCAATGGTTCAACAAATTGAACCCAGGATCAATCAGAGGCTGGGAGGACTTGCGAAGAGCTTTCTGTGAAAATTTTGCGGGTATCATTACGCATCCCATCACCCACGTAGAATTAAAAGGACTCAAGCAGAAAGGGGATGAAAGCCTAAGAGATTACTATCGATGATTTGACGAACTACGTGCTCAAGTACATGACATCACCGAACAAGAAGTAATTGAAGCTTTCTCTCACGGAATCATGGCCAGGTGACAATTTTAGGACTTTTTGTAACATCCTAAAATTTGCATTCTTTTAAAATTAGTAAATATGATTTATTTAAGCAAATGTGTGTGCATTAAAAGATAGGGAAATAATAAATTTTGTGGAATTAAAATTTAAAAATAAGTTTAGAAACTTTTTGATGCATACATGCTGATGCATATCATTTTGTGAATGCTTGGAATTTGTTAAAGATTTCAAAAAGAATTGAAAGTTGAATTTAAAAAGGGTTTTGGAAAATAGAAGAAATAGAAAAGGAAAGAATCATTTTTCCTCTCCTTTCTTGAAATCGGCCCGCTGGCCCCCTCTCCCCTTTCCCCGCTCGGCCTGGCACCGCAGCCCAGCTCTCCCCTTTCCCCGCCCCGCGGCCCAGCACCCCGCCAACCGCTGGCCCAGCTACGCGCTTTGCTCGGCCCAGCAAGCCCCGCCGGCCCACTCGGGCGCCAGCCGTTGCCGCGCGCCTGTGCCCCGCGCCCAGCCGCTGACCGCCTGGCCCCACCTGTCGGCGCCGTCTCCCTCCTTCCGCAACCGCCGCGCCAGTCAAGCCGCAAGCCGCAACCGCCTCCTCGCCCACGTCTTGCGCCATCGTGGGAGCGTCGCCCGCGCCCTTGCCTCTACAAAAGGAAGCCGAGGCCGTCCCCGCACCCTCTGCTGCTGTTCCCCGCTCCCTCTCGCATCGCCATGCCCGAGAGAACCACCGCCACGAGGTCGCCGGGATCCACCGTCCGCCCTCTGTGTGAACCGCCGACTCCGAGCCGCCGTCGACCCTATTTCTCCCCGCTGTGAGCCTCGCCGTTCTCCCCTCTCTCTCCCTGTTCAATTTATTTCTCGTTTTGTGGTTTGTATGTCCTTGTCGCATGCGCCGAGAAGCTCCTTGCCGCCGGCCATGTCCGCCACCTTGTCAGCCGCGTCCTCCGGCCGCCGTATCGGCCCAGACGTGTTCGCCTGCTCTCCCTCTCTCTCCCGGTGCTCTCGGTTCATCGAACCGTGGACCGTGGCCCCCGAACCGTGCACTCCGGCGAGCTTCACGCCGCCGGCCATGGAGAGCCACCGCGGGAGCTACTGTTCCGGCCACCTTTTCTTTCTCTCTCCCCTGGATCGATTTTTGGCTGTTCATTTCAAATCCGACAGCTCACGTTAGAAGATACCCCTTCGCGGGTGATTATGCTAAAGAGCCCCTCGATTTTCTGAAAATAGAACCCACAGTCCCTAGCGCACTTCACTGATTACGCTTTCTCGTTTTGAAAACGTAAAGTGCACTGTTCTTGTTCAAAATACGTTTTCAGTATTTATAGAAATGCCATTCAATTTGTTTTGCTCATAAAAACTTTGTTGTAGCTCCGAATTGATCCGTTCGAAATGCGTTAGCTTCGTAATTTCATAATCTACATGTTAGTACCACTGTTACTCAATTTGCAACTTTTAAATTTCATGGTTAGGTTTAATTAAATAAAGTACTATAGGAAATGCCGTTTAATTCATAACTTTCGCGTTATAGCTCCGTTTTTCGTGAACTTCGCGTTGACGTGATCGTAGCGAGACGTAGATTCTTTTATAAACATTTCATCTTGTTTTCTATACTATTGGTGTACTATTCTAATTATAGGATTGTTTGCTTTGCATGAATGCCTTTGGAATGTTGTATGTCGTCGTGTTGGTCGCGTTCAGACGGTGAGGAGAACGTCGGTGACCAAGAATTCTTTGACGACCAGCAGGACCAGCAAGAGTTTGTGAATCAAGGCAAGTATAGCATGGGCCTTCCTTGATGTCCTATTTCACTTTAATCAATTACTCATTTGCATGTGTCTAATTTTGATACCCGTAAGGACAACCTAGTGATTGTTTATCCTGTTCCTTGTCTCCTATGGGTTAAATGCATATGGGTAGATTGCTAGTGCTCTAACTAAACTTGATATACATGTTGATGAATGATACTACGGAACAAAGTGAGTAACATGATTTATAACAACTGTTCCATAGGGCGAAAGTGCAAATGACCTTTGTTCATGTTGCTCTCGGCCCTCCATAAGGACTTATCTGTCGGCAAAAGCTAGGACTGACAGTGCAACCGGGAGAGTCATATGGCTCTGACTTTAGCTCAGTAATAGGATCTTTCCTAGCTAGTTAGAGGTTACCTTTTTGGCGCAAATGGGGCTTGCCATGTTGGGTATAGGGCTGCCTCTGTTCCTATGAGTATAGCCGCGATGGATATGTGCCATAGGAAAGGGGGGTTCCTACATCTGCCTGCCAAGGAAACCTAGCGGCCCTAACTTGTTAGGGAAACCTATGAAATGGCTTCATAGTGTACCCTGCCCGCTCACCTTGGTAGTGACATGGGAGTAATTAACCCGGGCATATGGGGATCATGACTTGTGGTGAATGTGCACCACCTCTGTAGAGGGTAACAAACTATTATAACAGCCGTGCTCATGGTTACGAGCGGCCCAGAAAACTCACAGAATAACTGAATACTTGATGATGATCTATTAAGATGTTCTATGATGATCTATGATACACTTTACACTGATATATGTTCTTATGGGATTAAATAGGAGCTTAAGCATAACTTGATAATACTTGAGAATAAAAGCTTGACCTACTAAAAATGCTAACTGCAGTAAACCAGAGTCAATCCTTTTTGAGCTTCATAACCCCATGTTAGCCTGCTAAGTACGGAATGTACTTACACTTGTTTATTTTCTATATTTGGATAAAAATCCCGGATGGGTAACAGATGACAACGGGTATGAGGATTTCCCAGAGGATTTTTAGGCTTGTGGTCAACCAGTTGACCTTCCCTGTGACGAAGCCCATGAGAGTTTTATAATCTTTTTATTTTTCCGCTGTGATGTATAAGACTAAGTTTTATTATAACTCTGATGTATGACACCGTGATGATACTTTATGTAATTTGTCAGCTTGTGTGTGTGATTGATTCCTGGGCACACACGAGTTTTGTGCATTCAATTTTATCCTTAAAATTGGGTGTGACAAATTGGTATCAGAGCCGTGTTGACTGTAGGATGCAAGCCTAGTTAGAAAAAGGTCGTTTTAGCATATTTGCTCCTCTGGTTTCTTGCTTACTGACTTATTCTTGTTATTTTATTAAAACATTTATGCTTTTCATACCTTAATCTATTATTTAAAATTATTGATTCTAATTCTATCTCACTTTAAATCTATAGATGTCTCATAATCCGAAGACTGCTCGCCTCAGCACCACCGGCTATCGTGCCATGTTCACCCCGCGTGCCCCACAGGCGGAGAGGGAGATTGTGATCATCTCCGACGACGAGGAGATGGCTACACCGACGCCTACACCTGCTCCTACACCAGTCGCTGTGCCCGTCTATCCTGTTGTAGCTACACCTGAGGAGTCGACAGCTACTTCCCCTACACCTGCACCCTCCCCAGTTGTCCTCGTGGAGGACGAGGAGATTGGCTGGAAGTGCAAGTACTACTTCAAGCCAGCTCCAGAGATAGCCTACTACCACACTCTCCTCACCCACGTGCTGGACGACTACTACCCCGACTTGCACGCCTCCATCAGCTACCACTGCGTCGAGTACCAGCACCCATTGGAGGCTACCTTCTGGAAGGTAGAGCTGGTGGTCACCGCTTGGAACGATATCAAGAATGGACATGAGGTGGAGACTGTCCACTGTGCCCTGCCAGGAGAGCCCATGCTTTGGATGGCATGGAGGATGCAGCACAGAATGCCTACATCCACTACCATGGTCGTCGCTTTGAGGCCATGAGGGAGGATCGCTTCAGGTTCCTTCCTCGAAATAATCATGAGGGTGTTTGGCAGGTTTTGGCTCCACCAGAGAATGACCCAACTCTGGAGGCAACGGTGCAGCATGTCCATGCTATGCAAGGAGTGGATGATGAAGTCAAAGGAGAACTGCGTGCATCTCAGAGGGCGCAGAGACATCTTCAAAAACAAGTGGATGAACTTCGAGCACAACTTGGACAGCCTTCCATCTACAAGAAGAAGCGCCAGTCCTTCACCATGATTGACACCGCTCCATAGGTGTTAGGTGCCTTGATCTAGATTACCACGTCGTTAGTTCGTGTTCTTATTTAGTCTTGTTGGTCTTGTGAACTTGGTTGATTAGATGTTTAATTTGTGAACTTGGTTGATTTGGTATTTTGCTTGATTGCTAGAAGTTTGTGGGCATGTCCACAACTTCCTTAGATTGGAACTTTTAGTTAGAATGAAATCTTAATGCAGATGTTTCGCTTTATCTTATCTCTTCTGTGCTGATTTCTGGAGCAGCCTGTGTTCTTTATCTGGTATCTCGAAATCTGGGATGATAAAAATTCTGAAATTTTTGTGGAGATAACTAGACCTCTGTATCTTTCAAATGTTTCTGGAATCACGTCAATAGCTGTTCAGGTTTGGGAGATCTAGCTGTCACAAGTTGATGTTCCTGCGCTGTCTGGAACTCAGAATAGTTTCGGTTTAGCTCTACTTTTGACTATGTGTGAGTCCGAATCTGTAAAAGTGGTCTAAATGAAAGTTGTAGCTGATGTCCTAAGCTTTCTAACAAATCTTGGTGCACCTCTATTGGATCTCTGAAACTCGAGTTATAACAGTTTTACTGAACTGCTGAATTTGAATCTTGTCCAGAAAATTCTCAGTATTGTGTCTTATCTTTTATAAGCTCTCTATAATTGGAAAAATCTCTAAATTTTGCACATTTGTTGGAAAACAGATGGCCGCAAGAGGAGGAAGAGGCAGAGGCCGTGGTCATGGGCGTGATGCTCTTATAGATCCACCACCGCCACCTGTGACCATGGAACAGATATTGGGAATACAAGTGCAACTGATGCAAGCTATGATGCAGCGCTTGGACAATGAACCTGCAAGAGGGCCACCGCCTGTTCAGGTTAGAGATAAGCATGGAGAGTTTATGAAAGGTCGTCCACCGGTGTTCACCCATGCCTCAGACCCTATGGAGGCAGATGATTGGTTGCGTGCTGTGGAGAAACAACTGAACATAGCACAATGCAACGACCTTGAAAAGGTGTTGTACGCCTCTGGGCAACTCCAAGGAGCTGCTCAGGATTGGTGGGAATCATTCCAGTTTGGACGTCCCAACAATGCTCCTGCTATCACTTGGTAGGAATTCAAGGACAGTTTCCAGTCATACCATATTCCTAATGGACTAGTGGAACTGAAGCAGGAAGAATTCAGATCTCTCAAGCAAGGATCAATGACTGTGGCGGAATATCGGGACAAGTTCGCCCAACTATCACGCTACGCTCCTAATGATGTAGCGGATGACAAGGATAAGCAAAGCCGTTTCCTCAAGGGACTCTATGATGGGCTGCAGCTCCAGCTAATGTCTAATACTTATCCTAACTTCTAGTCTTTGGTGAATCGCGCAATCATGATTGATGATAAGCGCAAGGAGATGGAAGCTAAGAAAAGAAGGCTCCAAGGGCAAGCTTCTAGAAGCAACACTCGCCCACGTGCTTATCCCCAGCAAGGTTTCCAGTAGAGGAATCAAGGACCAACTCACCAGGGAAACCGTGGTCAGTATCCCCAGCGGAACCAGTTCTAGCAACGCCCTCAGTATCAGCAACAGTTTGGAAATCAGCGTCCCCCACAACAGACCAGCAATCCTACAACACGCCAGGGAGTGCCTAACAATGCTCTTGTGAAGAGTGGTGCACCTAACAATCCCAATGCCTATTACCGATGTGGAGAAGTAGGTCACTATGCTCATCAGTGTCCTAAGAAGCAGAACCAACAAGCACCTCAGAACTAGACCAACAATCAGAAGTTCAACGCCTGACCACCTCACACAGCGAAGGTGAACTATGTGTCATCTGATGCAGCTCAGGAGACGCCTGAGGTCATGTTGGGTACGTTCAGCGTCAACTCTATCTCTGCTACCGTACTTTTTGATTGTGGTGCTTCGCATTCTTTTATCTCCCAAGCTTTTGTTAGAATGCATAGCATACCTTTGTGTGCCATGAAAAACCCCATACTAGTGAATTCCCCGGGAGGTAGTATGCCCGCTTCTTATTGGAGCCCCTCAACTAGCATTTCCTTAAGGGGGGTAGACTTCAAAGTGAAGCCTATTGTGTTGAGAACAGCGGGAATTGATCTTATCCTGGGAATGGATTGGATGAAACAACACCGGGCAGTGATTCAGTGTCAGGAGAAATCTATGGTTGTGACATCACTCAATGGGGATAGAATCTGTGTAGAAGTAGTAGTGCAAGCTCAGCCTACAGCCACAGTGAACCAGCTAGATGGTGAAGTCAATGAACAAGATCGTGTCATGGAGGAGTTCCCGGATGTCTTCCCCGATGACTTGCCAGGTATGCCACCTGACCGAGACATTGAATTCATTATCGAATTATTACCTGGAACTGCACCAATAGCTAAACGTCCATATAGAATGGGAGTTAATGAATTAGAAGAGCTTAAGAAACAACTAAAAGAGTTGCAAGAAAAAGGTTTCATACACCCCAGTTCTTCCCCGTGGGGGGCACCTGTGATCTTTGTGGATAAGAAGGATGGTAGTCAATGGATGTGTGTGGATTACCGCTCACTTAATGAGGTTACCATCAAGAATAAATACCCCTTGCCTTGGATTGATGATTTGTTTGATCAGTTGAGAGGAGCACATGTGTTCTCCAAGATTGATCTCCGATCTGGTTATCATCAGCTTAAGATTCGGAACTCAGACATACCCAAGACTACATTCACTACACGGTATGGATTATATGAGTACACCGTTATGTCTTTTGGATTGACCAATGCACCCGCATACTTCATGTATCTGATGAATAAGGTGTTCATGGAGTTTCTGGATAAATTTGTGGTAGTATTCATAGATGACATACTAATATTCTCCAAGACTGAAGAAGAACATGCGGAACCCATAAGGTTGGTCTTGCAAAAGCTTAGAGAACATAAATTGTACGCTAAGCGGAGCAAGTGTGAGTTTTGGTTAAAGGAAGTCTCTTTTCTGGGTCATGTTGTCTCCAATGGTGGAATAGCAGTGGATCCAGGCAAAGTGCAAGATGTACTAAATTGGAAACCACCAACAACTGTAAGTGAGATTCGTAGCTTTTTGGGATTAGCTGGATATTACCAAAGGTTCATTGAAGGTTTTTCCAAGCTAGCCAAGCCTATGACAGCTTTGTTGGAAAAGAATGCTAAGTATGTATGGTCGGATAAATGCCAGGCAAACTTTGAAGAGCTAAAGAAGAGGTTGACTACAGCTCCAGTATTAATCTTGCCCGATTTAAACAAGAACTTCTCTATATATTGTGATGCATCCCGTTTGGGTCTTGGATGTGTGCTTATGCAAGAAGGAAGAGTGGTTGCATATGCATCTGGACAACTAAGGAAGCATGAGTTGAATTATCCTACTCATGACTTGGAATTGGCAGCTGTGGTTCATGCTTTAAAGATCTGGAGACATTATCTGATTGGACATAAGAGTGATATCTATACTGATCATAAGAGTTTGAAGTATATCTTTACCCAATCAGATCTGAATCTGAGACAACATCGTTGGTTGGAATTGATCAAAGACTATGATTTGGAAGTGCATTATCACCCGGGAAAGGCAAACGTCGTAGCTGATGCACTTAGCAGAAAGAGCTATGCCAATGGACTTCAGATAACATCTATGTCAGCAGAGTTGTGTGCTGAAATGAAGTATCTCAACTTGGGCCTGGTCACTAATGCAATGGAATTGGTGATAGAGCCTACTTTGGAAAAAGAGATACGCAAAGGTCAATTGGAGGATGAAAAACTTAAAGAGATAGCAGAGAATGTAGTGCTTGGAAAGGCACCCAGATTCAGAATGGATGAGAATGGTACTCTTTGGTTCGGGAAAAGGATATGTGTACCGGAAGTGAAAGCTATCCGAGATGCAATTCTGCAAGAGGCCCATGAGTCTGCTTATTCTATACATCCCGGAAGTACCAAGATGTACTTAGATCTCAAGGAGAAGTATTGGTGGTATGGTTTGAAGAGAGATGTGGTAGAATATGTGGCTTTGTGTGACACTTGTCAAAGAGTAAAAGCTGAGCATCAAAGACCTGCAGGGTTACTACAACCAATGAAGATCCCTGAATGGAAATGGGAAGAAGTTGGTATGGATTTTATTGTAGGACTACCCCGCACTCAAAGAGGTTATGATTCAATATGGGTAATAGTGGATCGACTCACCAAAGTTGCTCACTTTTTACCAGTCAAGACTACCTATAATGGTGCAAGATTAGCAGAGTTGTACATGGAAAGAATAGTGTGCTTACATGGAGTTCCCAAGAAAATTGTGTCGGATAGAGGCACCTAATTTACATCGCAATTCTGGCATAAAGTGCATAGATCCTTGGGGACAAAGTTGAATTTCAGTTCTGCGTACCACCTGCAAACTAATGGACAGACTGAAAGGATCAACTAGATTTTGGAAGATATGTTGAGAGCCTGTGCACTTCAGTATGGTGATAGTTGGGATAAGAGTCTACCTTACGCAGAGTTCTCGTACAACAACAGTTATCAGAAGAGCCTCAAGATGGCACCTTTCGAGGCGTTGTATGGACGTAAGTGTAGAACGCCTTTGTTCTGGAATCAGACTGGAGAAACTCAAGTGTTTGGCCCCGATGTCCTTAGAGACGCGGAAGAACAAGTGAGAATGATTAGAGACAATTTGAGAGTAGCTCAGTCCCGACAGAAGAGTTACGCTGATACCCGCAGAAGAGAGCTGACCTTCGAGATTGGTGATTATGTGTACTTGAAAGTGTCACCAATGAGAAGTGTGAGAAGATTCAATATGAAGGGAAAGTTAGCACCAAGGTATATAGGACCTTTTAAGATCCTAGAGAGACGTGGAGAAGTAGCTTATCAGTTGGAACTGCCTGAGAGCTTGTCCAGTGTGCACGATGTGTTCCATGTTTCCCAGTTGAAAAAGTGTCTGAGGGTACCAGAAGAACAAATTCCTTTGGAAGAACTTGCTGTCAAGGAAGATCTTACTTATGAAGAGTATCCGATAAAGATCTTGGAAACTACCGAAAGAGTTACGAGAAGCCGAACAGTAAAGATGTGCAAGGTGCAGTGGAATCGTTATACAGAGGATGAGGCTACTTGGAAAAGAGAAGAGGATCTGAGAAAGACTTATCCCCAACTATTTGAGTAAGCAATCACCTGAATCTCGAGGACGAGATTCATCTTAAGGGGGGTAGAATTGTAACATCCTAAAATTTGCATTCTTTTAAAATTAGTAAATATGATTTATTTAAGCAAATGTGTGTGCATTAAAAGACAGGGAAATAATAAATTTTGTGGAATTAAAATTTTTAAAATAAGTTTAGAAACTTTTTGATGCATACATGCTGCTGCATATCATTTTGTGAATGCTTGGAATTTGTTAAAGATTTCAAAAAGAATTGAAAGTTGAATTTAAAAAGGGTTTTGGAAAATAGAAGAAATAGAAAAGGAAAGAATCATTTTTCCTCTCCTTTCTTGAAATCGGCCCGCTGGCCCCCTCTCCCCTTTCCCCGCTCGGCCCGGCACCGCAGCCCAGCTCTCCCCTTTCCCCGCCCTGCGGCCCAGCACCCCGCCAACCGCTGGCCCAGCCGCGCGCTTTGCTCGGCCCAGCAAGCCCCGCCGGCCCACTCGGGCGCCAGCCGTTGCCGCACGCCTGCACCCCACGCCCAGCCGCTGACCGCCTGGCCCCACCTGTCGGCGCCGTCTCCCTCCTTCCGCAACCACCGCGCCAGTCAAGCCGCAAGCCGCAACCGCCTCCTCGCCCACGTCTTGCGCCATCGTGGGAGCGTCGCCCGCGCCCTTGCCTCTACAAAAGGAAGCCGAGGCCATCCCCGCACCCTCTGCTGTTGTTCCCCACTCCCTCTCGTGTCGCCGTGCCCGAGAGAACCACCGCAATGAGGTCGCCGGGATCCACCGTCCGCCCTCCGCGTGAACCGCCGACTCCGAGCCACCGTCGACCCTATTTCTCCCCGCTGTGAGCCTCGCAGTTCTCCCCTCTCTCTCCCCATTCAATTTATTTCTCGTTTTGTGGTTTGTATGTCCTTGTCGCATGCGCCAGGAAGCTCCTTGCCGCCGGCCATGTCCGCCACCTTGTCAGCCGCGTCCTCCGGCCGCCGTATCAGCCTAGACGTGTTCGCCTGCTCTCCCTCTCTCTCCTGGTGCTCTCGGTTCATCGAACCGTGGACCGTGGCCCCCGAACCGTGCACTCCGGCGAGCTTCACGCCGCAGGCCATGGAGAGCCACCGCGGGAGCTACTGTTCCGGCCACCTTTTCTTTCTCTCTCCCTCGGATCGATTTCTGGCCGTTCATTTCAAATCCGACGGCTCACGTTAGAAGATACCCCTTCGCGGGTGATTATGCTAAAGAGCCCCTCGGTTTTCTGAAAATAGAACCCGCAGTCCCTAGCGCACTTCGCTGATTACGCTTTCTCGTTTTGAAAACGTAAAGTGCACTGTTCTTGTTCAAAATACGTTTTCAGTATTTATAGAAATGCCATTCAATTTGTTTTGCTCATAAAAACTTCGTTTTAGCTCCGAATTGATCCGTTCGAAATGCGTTAGCTTCGTAATTTCATAATCTACATGTTAGTACCACTGTTACTCAATTTGCAACTTTTAAATTTCATGGTTAGGTTTAATTAAATAAAGTACTATAGGAAATGCCGTTTAATTCATAACTTTCGCGTTATAGCTCCATTTTTCGTGAACTTCGCGTTGACGTGATCGTAGCGAGACGTAGATTCTTTTATAAACATTTCATCTTGTTTTCTATACTGTTGGTGTACTATTCTAATTATAGGATTGTTTGCTTTGCATGAATGCCTTTGGAATGTTGTATGTCGTCGTGTTGGTCGCGTTCAGACGGTGAGGAGAACGTCGGTGACCAAGAATTCTTCGACGACCAGCAGGACTAGCAAGAGTTTGTGAATCAAGGCAAGTATAGCATGGGCCTTCCTTGATGTCCTATTTCACTTTAATCAATTACTCATTTGCATGTGTCTAATTTTGATACCCGTAAGGACAACCTAGTGATTGTTTATCCTATTCCTTGTCTCCTATGGGTTAAATGCATATGGGTAGATTGCTAGTGCTCTAACTGAACTTGATATACATGTTGATGAATGATACTATGGAACAAAGTGAGTAACATGATTTATAACAACTGTTCCATAGGGCAAAAGTGCAAATGACCTTTGTTCATGTTGCTCCCGGCCATCCATAAGGACTTATCTGTCGGCAAAAGCTGGGACTGACAGTGCAACCGGGAGAGTCATATGGCTCTGACTTTAGCTCAGTAATAGGATCTTTCCTAGCTAGTTAGAGGTTACCTTTTTGGCACAAATGGGGCTTGCCATGTTGGGTATAGGGCTGCCTCTGTTCCTATGAGTATAGCCGCGATGGATATGTGCCATAGGAAAGGGGGGTTCCTACATCTGCCTGCCAAGGAAACCTAGCGGCCCTAACTTGTTAGGGAAACCTATGAAATGGCTTCATAGTGTACCCTGCCCGCTCACCTTGGTAGTGACATGGGAGTAATTAACCCGGGCATATGGGGATCATGACTTGTGGTGAATGTGCACCACCTCTGTAGAGGGTAACAAACTGTTATAACAGCCGTGCTCATGGTTACGAGCGGCCCGGAAAACTCACAGAATAACTAAATACTTGATGATGATCTATTAAGATGTTCTATGATGATCTATGATACACTTTACACTGATATATGTTCTTATGGGATTAAATAGGAGCTTAAGCATAACTTGATAATACTTGAGAATAAAAGCTTGACCTACTAAAAATGCTAACTGCAGTAAACCAGAGTCAATCCTTTTTGAGCTTCATAACCCCATGTTAGCCTGCTAAGTATGGAATGTACTTACACTTGTTTATTTTCTATATTTGGATAAAAATCCCGGATGGGTAACAGATGACAACGGGTGTGAGGATTTTCCAGAGGATTTTTAGGCTTGTGGTCAACCAGTTGACCTTCCCTGTGATGAAGCCCATGAGAGTTTTATTATCTTTTTATTTTTCCGCTGTGATGTATAAAACTAAGTTTTATTATAACTCTGATGTATGACACCGTGATGATACTTTATGTAATTTGTCAGCTTGTGTGTGTGATTGATTCCTGGGCACACACGAGTTTTGTGCATTCAATTTTATCCTTAAAATTTAGTGTGACACTTTTGCAAAGAAAACCCAAGAAACAATGAAGAATTCAGACGCACGGTAGAGAAGATGATCACTATAGAGGAGAAAATGTGAGAAAGGTTCCCAGATAGAAACAACCGAGACAACCCGGATAGGCAAAATCATCGAAACATCAGACATCAGGAAAGAAAGCGTGGACCCGACAACACCATAGCGGTGGCCGACAAATCGAAGAAATTTTCCAAACCATGAGGCACAAAGACTTTGAAAACATGCATTGCATCTGGCACCCTAAAGGAAATCACACCATCATAGATTGCTACACCTTCATTAATCGGTACATAAGAAAAGATAATAAGGGGAGCAACAAAGAAGACAATCAGAAAAAGATGAAGACAACCATAAAGATAAGGGATTCCAAAAATCTAGGGGGACAGTAGCAGTGATCTTTGCTGGGGTCCTAGGTTCTAGAAGCAAGCATCAAGACAAGCTGGCTCTACGGACCATCATGGCGGCAGAACCGGCTACTCCAAGATACCTCAATTGGTCACAGTATCCAATCCAGTTTTCAAGAGAAGATCAATGGACTAGCGTAGGGAATGCCGGTCATTATCCACTGGTTCTAGATCCAACTATGATCGGTATGACCATCACAAAAGTACTAATCGATGGGGGAGCCAGACTCAACATCATTTTTTTAGAAACACTAAGCAAGATGGGACTACAACTCGCCGGGATGATTACCCCAACAAGTGTCCCTTCTATGGGATAGTACCCAGCAAGGCAGCCATGCCACTTGGACAAATCACTCTACCGGTTACTTTTGGGACTCCCTCAAACTACCGTACAGAGTTTATCAAATTTGAAGTTGCAGACTTCGAATCATCATATCGCGCTATCCTTGGGCGTCCAGCATTAGCAAAGTTCATGGCGATACCACATTACCCGTACCTCTTGCTTAAGATGCCAGGGCCCAACGGTGTTCTTTCTCTCCAAAGTGATCTGAAGCGTGCTTTTGACTGCGATGTTCAGGCAATCCAAATTGCAGCCAAGGCACAAGCCGCCAGTGGTAGAGAAGAGATAGCCACTGTTGCTATAGAAATGAACCCAGAAGAACTAGAGATCCCGGCTAAAAAGCCCAGCATCCTTGCACCACCAAAAGAAGCCGACGTTAAGCAAATCAACCTGGGCACCAGTGATCCCTCCAAGATGGTAACCATCAGTGCCCACCTCTCGGCAAAATAGGAACTTGAGCTCACCAACTTTCTTCGGGACAATAAAGATATCTTTGCTTGGAAGCCGGCCGACATGCCAGGTGTCCCAAGAGAGTTGGCTGAGCATAGAATTGATATCAATGAAGGCTCCAAACCTGTGAAGCAACGGCTATGACGATTCTCACTCGACAAGAAGGCAGCAATTAAAAAATTACAAATTTAATGGCAACCGGATTCATAAGAGAAATCTTTCATCCAGATTGGCTAGCCAACCCAGTTTTAGTACAGAAAAAGAACACGGACGAGTGGCGCATGTGCGTCGACTACATAGATCTCAACAAGCATTCCCCGAAAGACCCATTTGGGGTACCACACATTGATTAGATAGTTGATTCAACAGCAGGATCTGCCCTATTATCCTTTCTTGATTGCTATTCAGGATATCATCAGATCGCATTGAAAGAATAAGACTAGAGCAAGACATCTTTCATCACTCCATTCGGCGCCTACTGCTATAAAACCATGTCGTCTGGACTCAAGAACGCTGGTGCTACTTACCAAAGGGCTATCCAAATGTGCCTTGGTGAGCAGATCAGTGAAAACATGGAAGCATATGTGGATGACGTGGTAGTAAAGACAAAGAACCCAGACACACTAATTGAAGACTTAAAGCAAACTTTCAAAAACCTAAAAAGGTGGAGGTGGAAATTAAACCCAAACAAGTGTGTATTCGGAGTTCCTTCAGGACAACTACTCGGATTCTTGGTCAGTCATCGGGGAATCGAAGCCAGCGCCAAGCAAATTCGAGCTATAACAGAGATGGGCCCTCCTCGAAGTGTCAAAGATGTGCAGAAACTGGCAGGCTGCATGGCGGCCCTCAATTGTTTCATATCAAGACTCATTGAAAAAGGGTTACCCTTCTTCAAGCTACTAAAGAAGATAGGCAAGTTCGAGTGGACAGAGGAAGCCAAGGAAGCTTTCAAAAGACTTAAGGCATACCTCACCTCCTCGCCTGTTCTCACACCTCCAAAGAATTACGAAGATATGATGCTGTACATTATGGCAACTTCTACTGTGATTAGTACAATGATAGTCGTAGAAAGAGAAGAAGGGTGCATATATAAAGTACAATGCCCCGTATACTACATCAGCGAAGTACTATCTGAATCAAAGATGCGGTACCTGCATGTGCAAAAACTACTCTACGCTCTCCTGATCACTTCCCGCAAGCTTCGCCACTATTTTGGAAGACACAAGATTACTGTGGTAACAGATTTCCCACTCGGAGACATCCTACACAATAAAGACACAACGGGGCACATATCTAAGTGGGCAGTTGAACTTGGCGCTCTCAACGTCGATTTCACCCCATGGAAGGCAATCAAGTCTCAAGCCCTTGCCGATTTTATTGCCGAGTGGACAGAGATTCAACAACCTATGTCAGATACCATCCTCGACCATTGAAAGATGTACTTTGATGGATCACTCAAACTAGGCAGAGCCGGTGCAGGCGTTCTCTTCATCTCTCTAGATGGAAAACAACTCAAATATGTCCTTTAGATATTATGGAAAGCTACAAACAATGAAGCAGAATATGAAGCCCTCATCCATGGGCTCCGAGTAGCAATTACCCTCGGGATCAAGCGACTACTCATCTATGGCGATTCGACAGTAGTCACCAACCAAGTCAATAAAGATTGGGACTGCACCAAAGACAACATGGGCGCTTACTACGCTGAAATACGAAAACTCAAAAAACATTTTCAAGGTTTAGAAATTCTACATGTCCTGCACGATTCAAATATTGCAGCGGACGTTCTTGCCAAGCTTGGATCGGACAAGGCGAAGGTCCTACCTGGCATATTCATAGAGGAGTTATCAGCTCCCTCTATCAAACAACCTGGTGAGATAACCCCTGAACTCCCAGCTAAAGGCACCCAGATTATGGTAATCACCACCTCATGGACCTAGGTTTTTATTGATTATATCAAAGAGAATAAGTTGCCAGCAGACAAAGAAGAAGCTACCCAAGTTTTTTGCAGAAGCAAGAACTACATCCTAGTAGAAGACAAACTCTACAGAAGAGCCGCATCATCAGGAGCACTCCTAAAATGTGTCTCATCTGAAAAAGGCAAAGAGATCTTAGACGAAATATACTTAGGTTGCTGTGGAAATCATGCCGCTTCTAGAACACTAGTTGGCAAAGTATTCCACACCGGATTCTACTAGCCAACCGCTTTGAAAGATGCAGAAGAACTCGTCAAAAAATGCAAAGGTTGTCAAATGTTTGCAAGACAAGCTCACGTCCTAGGTCATAATCTCATCTGCATCCCACCCGCTTGGCCTTTCTCCTGCTGGGGGCTAGATCAAGTAGGACCTCTCAAGAAAGCAAAGGGCGGTTTTCGAGTACATCTTTGTAGCAATTGACAAGTTCACCAAGTGGATTGAATACAAACCACCCACGAAATACAGCGCAGCAAAAACAGTCGAGTTCATCCAAGACATTATGCACCGCTTTGGCATGCCCAATCGAATCATCATGGATTTGGGTTCTCCCTTCACAGCTATAGAATTCTAAAGTTGGGCATAGGATTGCGGCTTCAGCATAGATTACACATCGGTCGCACATCCAGAAGCCAACAGACAAGTAGAAAGGGCTAATGGACTCATACTAGCCGGATTAAAACCTAGATTGTATGAAGAACTAGTGGACTATGGATCCAAATGGATTGAAGAATTGCCCAAAGTAGTATGGGGGCTACGAACTCAAATAAGCAGAGCCACTGGATACTCACCTTTTTTCCTAGTTTACGGATCAGAAGCTGTACTACCTGCTGACTTGATCTGGACATCACCAAGGATAGAGCAATATGATGAAGGAGAAGCAGAACACACCCGAAGATTGGAACTCGACAGTACAGAAGAAGTCAGAGTAAATGCTACCCTTCAGTCAGCTTGATACCTCCAAGGTTTAAGATGCCACTACAACAAGAGTACCCAGGCTCGATCACTCCAAATCAGAAACCTAGTACTACGAAGAATACAAAAAACTGATGGACGCCATAAACTACTCAGCCCGTGGGAAGGTCCTTTTATTGTCACAAAAGTCACCGGACCAGGCATATACGAGTTGATGACTGAAGATGGAACAGAAGTCAACAATACATGGCACATCAGCCAACTAAGAAGATTCTATGCATGAAAACCACTCAAAGAAGAATCTATATATCAAAAAAGCCAAAAGAGATCAACGTTCACGATCAATAAAGATGGTGTTCCTCGACAACATTTGTCTTATTATGGCTTGCCCCGAGTTGTTTTCACAACAAAATAAGAGCAAAATGGCTGAAATTATGCCTGAGCCTATCGACCGAGAGCAAAAAAGCTGAAAAGATGCTTGAGCCCGCCGATGAGAGTAAGAAAGATGATAAGCTAACACTCGACCCGATCTTGAGTTGTTTTCACAACCAGGGCAAGTGCCAGATGCTGGCCACCTCCTGAGTTGAGCAAAAAAGCTAAAAATATGCTTGAGCTCACTGGACAAAGAGCAAAATGGCTGAAATTATGCCTGAGCCTATCGACCGAGAGCAAAAAGCTGAAAAGATGCTTGAGCCCGCCGATGAGAGTAAGAAAGCTGATAAGCTAACACTCGACCTGGTCTTGAGTTATTTTCACAACCAAGGCAAGTGCTAGATGCTGGCCACCCCCCGAGTTGAGCAAAAAAGCTGAAAAGATGCTTGAGCTCGCCAGACAAAGAACAAAATGGCTGAAAATATGCCTGAGCCTACCGAACGAGAGCAAAAATGCTAAAAAGATGCCTGAGCCCACCGGTCCTAAGTCTTTTCAGTACTGACAAGACTAAGAAGGCTGTCAAGACAACGATCTACATACCCCGAGTTGTTTACACGGCGTAGATGAAAGCCAGACAAGCACTCGACCTACTAAGGGACTCTATCAACCCAACGATCGACATACCCTAAGTTGTTTACACGGCGCAGATGAAAGCCAGACAAGCACTCGACAAATCAAGGAACTCTGTCAAGCCAACGATCGACTTACCCCAAGTTGTTTACATGGCTCAAATAAAAGCCAGACAAGTGCTCGACCTATCAAGGAGTTATCCTACAACGGATGAAAGAACATGACCACTCTAAGCTGCGGATGCATGCCACGCCCAAGAAGCGACTACTCAGAAGAAATTCTGATCACTTAGGCAACTCATCTAAAGAATAAACTAGGCGAAGACATCCATGCAGAGAAGACACAACAAAAAATAAAGAATCTTGATTCAAAGAGGAGTATAATACCCTATTGCAAAGGTTGGAGTACAAAGGTCAATTACAATCAAATCAAGCATCGTCATCAGGAGAAGAAATACTAATACTAAGATTATCGACAATCCTCCTGGCTAATTCTTCGACCTCAGGCTCCACCTTTTCAACAGCATCTAGGTACTCTTGACTCTCAGATTCCTCTACAACCTTGGATAAAGGAACCTCCGGAGCAAGAGCCCAAACCTGGACAAGAACATTTTTGGTGCATAGTTAGGCGCATCTCTTCATGAACTCTTGGAAACGGGTCGGCACCTGGGGGATAAACTGAGCCCAAGATTGATCGTCTTCTACTGGAGTCTAGAGAAGATTGACTATTGACCAAAAAGATTTCCACAAAGCATTCCAGTTCTTAGTAGCTATCGCCAACTTGCCAGTGAAAACCTCAACAGTTTTCTAGACCTACACAAGATCCCTATCAGCTCCACGCCTAATCAAATTGGCATGCACAAGTTCTTCTTCAGCACGAGTAATTACCTCCATGGCCCTGTTATGGCTATTGTGGACAAGTATCTTCATTTCTTCAATACCCTCCGAGAGCTTTTGCTTCTCAACTCAAAGAGGTACACAAGGCATCAAAAAACAAGTCAGCTAAAGGCGAAAGTTGAACATAAAAGAAAACAAAAAGAACCCATAACACCATCACACTCCTTCTTCATGGCCTCCACGGCAGCATCCCTCCGCTCCTTCGCCTCAATTACTCAGGCACGGAGAGCCTTTTCCTCCCTCTGGTGTGTTTGATGCTCGATCTCCATCTTGGCCCGACAGAGGTCAAGCTCCATCTTCAGGATGCTAATTTTAGAGGACAATTTTTTTTGGCCTCAGACGAGAAAAAGAAGCCAGCATGGTCCCAAGAGAAAGACTAAAAGAGAGAGAGAGAAACAAGATGTAAGAATAGAAGAAGTCGAACATCCGAAGAAAGAGCTTCAGAAAAACTTACCTGGAGTTTTTCCCCAAAAGAAGTCACACCAGCTACCAAGGTTCCCCAGGCCGCAGTCAACTTCGACAGCCGATGGGTGGCATCGAATTCCCGCACCACATCATCATCTAAATACTGACTACTAGTAGCAAGAGGAGCAGAGGAAGAAGCCGGTTGATGCGAAGAAGACAAGACCAAGGCCGTATCCTGGATAGAAGAAGCCCTGGCTACCTCCTTAGACGGACCCAATGCCACAGTCATTGTCGCCTCTAGAACCGGCAACTCCGCGGCAGCATGATCACTAGGGTACCCCATCTCCTCACCGATCGTACGTTCCAAGTCCTGAGACTCTGTACACAGGGATGCACCAGCGGACCGACAAGAAGCCGACTGAAGGATAGGGGAAGCCGAGGGTCTACAAGATGATAAGGAAACTCAACAATAAGAAGATGAACCAGAAAAAACAAAAGCAGAAGCAAACAAACCTAACCAGGATTCACTTACTTGGCTACCTTCCTCTTCATAACAAAACTCCCAAGACAAACTAAAGACATTAGTGGGGGAACGATGGCAGCAAAAATATCATCACCACCCTACACCAGGAGTGGCGTGATTGGCACCGGAGCCCTAGAAGAACTTAGGCTCGTCGACCGCTTACTGCAAGAGGACAAAGACAAGGTCAGAACAAAAGAAGTGTTCAACAATAAAACAACAAGAAAACAACTCACCGATGTGTGACGAGGGCCGCATCATCATCCTCATCTTCCTCACTCTCAAGCAAGTCAACCACATTACCATCTAAAAAATAAGAAAGTACTCGATTAAAGGCACAAACAAACAACAAAAAGACAAAACATTTTGATATGCTCACCTAGGAGCATGCTACCTGTAACTTGAGTACCTGGACGAGTACTCGAATGGCAAGACTTCTTGGTAGTGGACACACCGGAAGAAGAATAATCCGCTCGCGCCCTCTTGTCAACACTGCGAGGAGCTCGAGGAGCTAAACGAGGAACATAGTCAACATATGGGTCAAGCACTACGGAAGAAAAACCAGGAAAAATCATGGTGGTTTAAAACTTACTAGTTAAAGATGCTCCAGCAAGATTCTCCCCAATTTCCACCATGACAGGGTTGTCATCAATGGGGATCGGATCAACGAAATTACGCCCCAATTCCTATAAATGAGTAAAATGACTAGACGAGAAAGATTTAGCAAAAAAAGTGAAGATAACAAAGGAAATACAAAAAAGTGCTCGCATAAGAAAAAACAACTCATAGCAGGAGGTGGATTGTTAGCGCAATACTCAGGGACAGTGTGCGGGATGATGCTTACTCCTTTCAATATCTTCTGAAGGCGCTCGAGCACCTCCTCATCAGTCAACTCAAGGGCATGGACCATATGGGAAGGGTCCTCCGCCCAGAGTACTCAAAACCATAATGCTCTTGCTCCTTTAGAGGTTGAACTCAGCGGCGAAGAAAGCTGGCAACGATACCGAAGCTGGTCAAACGTTGCTACTTTAGAGTACATATCCTCTCAAGAAATGACTTGATCGCCTAGAGCTCATCCATCGTCAGGAGATTCTTTTCCCATCGGTCATTAACCGTGGGACCAGAACCAGAATGTACAGCAAGAGGAGGAATCATATTGGCGGCATAAAACAAGTCGGCACGCCAATCCCTCATAGAATCAACCAAGTCATAATCAAATAATTTACTCTTATGACCCTGGCGAAACTGAATCCCGCAGCCACCAAGAACATGGATGTCATTGCTGCAGGGTTGGGGCTTCAGGTGAAAGAAGTAACGAAAGAGAGAAAGGGAAGGAGGAATTCCAAGAAAAGTTTCACAAAGATGAACAAAGATAGAAAGATGAAGAACCCCATTCGGGGTGAGATGGTTTAAAGAAATTTCAAAGAAACGAAGGAAGCGATGAAGGAAGGAAGAAGCAGGGAGGCATAGGCTAGCATGAATAAAGGAGACAAAAAGAACAATCTCATCAGGACCTGGAGTTGGGACCTAGTGCTGGCCTAGAACTTTCCAATCAGCGAACTCTTTGTCCTAGATCAGACCATCACTGACAAGCTCGCGCAACTGATCCTCTATCGTGGTCGAAACTGGCCAGATCTTCTGAGCAGCCCTCATGGCCATGAATTCTTGGTTTTCAATCACAGAAAGTGATGTCTCCTCGTCCACGAAGGCCGCCTAGGACTTGCTCGATGACTTCTTCTTGCCCATGTACTAGCAAAAGTACTAAAGCACTAAAGACGATGATGCTTAGCTAGCGGCGCTTAGATAACGGTGACAATGGCAGCGGCAGCGCTTTGAGGACTAGGGTTTCAAGGCAAAAGCAGGGCATGAAAGAAGAAGAAGAAGAAGAAAGGCCATTAAATAGATTTTACAACGGTAAAAACGTGGCCCACCAGGCCCGTTTAACACGGCATGGGAATGCAACGGTCTATCTTTCGCCATAACCGACGTGACTAAAATGACGGACGACACATCTTTTCACAACAATATAGTCCAACAGGCAGATTTTAGATTTATCCATCCAATTCCACGGCAGAATTATTCTAGTACCTGAAAAAGAACTCGTCAACCGTGAAGCAAATAAGTGCTACCACACCAGGAAAACAAAGTACTCAGTTTCCACCAAAAGAACTCAGGAGTATCAGAAACAACCAGGACAATACAGCAGAAAGAAGAACGACAACTCAGAAGACAAGATTCTTTCCATTACAAATGACTTCGAAAGATATAATATTATAAGACCCAATGAACTCGGTACTAAGACAAGCAAGGTAGCAACAAGAATCCAGACAGAACTAGGCTCTGGAACAACTATGTGTTCCAAATTACTACTCAGTAGAACACACCGCACTCGGCTACACTGTTTTCTTCAAAGGACGGGCGCTGTGCATCCAAGACAAAGATCAGTAGCACAGCGAGACAACATAGAATAGGGAAGGCTGGCCAGCATCAGTCTACCCAAGTCCAATATGATGCTGGATCAGGTGTTGATCTGCACCGGACAGTCGCAAGGTAGGTGAGGAGGATCAACCTAGAATTGCTAGATGGGGGAACATATCCCACATCACAAGACTTCCTCCACCTATCGCCATGTACTTCCTGGTACAATGCCGCTATGAGATTAGTCTACCTCTAATCTCTATCACAAGACTTCCTCCATCCACTACAAGATATATAAAGAACTATAAAATACGTCCGGGGGCTGCTCTACTTCACAAACTAACATATTCATGACTACGAAGACTTCAGACTATGCGACAAGACGCTCGATGAATCGATGCAGCACACCAGGAGGGTATTTATAGACCAAGGAGCGGTGCACATAGACTGGGAGCACCAACAGAACAAGCCTAACAAAGGACTCAGTGAAAAGACAGAAAGCAATAAAAGAGGACACAAGCATGAAGGAATAGTGCTCAAGGACAAGCATATTCGGAAGAATATACCAACACTGTACAACTCATGACTGAGCAGCATTTACACTCAACCACTACCTTCCAACAACAGACTACCTGAGAATATGACAAGACCCTATATCCGAGTTCTCTTTGAATAAAAGAACCCGGATATATGCTCGGGGGCTGCTGGGTATATATCCTCAGGAGAGACTTTCAGTTTTTCCAATAACACAAATTCAAGACCCTCCAACTTTTTGTTCCAAATAGCAAGAGGCTCGGGGGCTACACTCAGTGAGTGTGCTTTTTCTTCAAAAAAGCGCACGTCACTCAGAAGACTTCTTCAAGACAGGACCACTTCAAGGCTTCACGATGAAAGAACCTGGACCAAGCTATATCCGAGTTCTTTTTGAATAAAAGAACCCGGATATATGCTTGGGGGCTGTGGGATACATATCCTTAGAGAATGTTTTTTAAATTCTTCGACAAGGAATTGGAGCACTTTCAAGACAAGACCCTCTAGCTCCTTGTTCCAAATAGCAAGAGGCTTGGGGGCTACACCCAGTGGGTGCACTTTTTCAAAAAAGTGCACACCACTCGAAGATCTTAAGAAGCACTACACGGTTTCACTCAAGAAAGCACTCGAACGACGCTTGTTCCTACTCGGCAAGACCTGAAGGAACAAGACGAGGCTTTTGGAGTTCAACCATGAAGTGCTCGGGGGCTTGTCGATGTGGGACCCACGGGATACCCCGCAAGGAAGAGAGAAGATCTAGTCTAACTAGGATTCCTCCCATATAATCCTAGTAGTAACACTACCCTGTAATCCTACTAGGTCTCTACTTTGTAAACTGACTAGGACTCTTGCCTCCTGGACTATATCAAGGAGGGCAAGGATCCATAGATAGGTAGGTGAAAGGTCTAGGTCAGAAGTCTCAACAGAAGAGACAAAGGTCAAAAGAACAATTGAACATAGACTAATCAATCAAATGCAAAGGCTAACGCCGACTGGACATAGGGCTATTACTCGATCATGAGGGCCCGAATCAGGATAAATCAACTATCTCTTGCGTTAACCGTCCAGTTCTGCATACACCGAAGCCCGAACAACTGCCCTGGGTACCCCTGTGGTAGGCTATCGATGGTGAAACATCGATAGTTGCTACCAATGATAAAATCCTAGAGAACATAAGTAATAGAATGGATAGCTTTGCTTCTGCCATGAAAAACAACATAGCTTTAATAAAATGATAGAATCACAAATAGCTCAGTTGGCAGTTGTTGTTCCTTCGTCCAACAAAGGTAAGATTCTATGGCAACTGGTAGATTTAGAAACTACAAATCTTGTCGATATTCACAATGCATCTTACTACTACACGGAGCCATCGATGGGAAGGTGGATAGATTACACCCTACCCGATAAGAAAGGTGATCCTAGGAAACCTGTCATCCCCATCGCCATTGGACCTCACATCTTCTAGGAAGCTGTTTGTGACTTCAGAGCAAGTGTCAACATCATGCCTAAGGTAATCTATGAAAAGATTTTAGGAGATCCTTTGTTGTACACAAATATATGTTTGCAGCTTGCAGATCAATCACTCTGCTACCCCGAGGGAGTTTTTGAAGATGCTATCATTCGAGTGGGACAATCATATATTCCCGTAGATTTTGTGGTTCTAGAAATAGATGGAGATGAAAGGGCACCCATCATCTTGGGTCGACCTTTCCTGAGCACCGTGAAAGCCATCATGTACGTGGACAGTGCCAAGATCTATTTCATGATCAAGGATAAGAAGGAGTTCTCATTCAAGAACCGCATCTTGCAATCTCCCAGTCATCCATAAAAGGCATATTTGCCCAAAGAGACGACAGTGACCAAGAAGAAGAACAACCAGAGAAGGCAGAAGAACAAGACCAGTCAGTCACAAGAAGAAAATGTCAACATGATCAACACACTCCAATCTGAGTACGACCACCTCCTCGCTTCACCATTCCTTGCCAAGAAGGATGATCCTGGCGTACCGACAATTGAGTGTACCATTGGATAAAGAATCTTTCACAAGACCTTCTACGACATTGGATCAAGTGTCAACATAATGTCCAAGGTAACGTATGAATATTTATTCAGTAACAAACCTTTGTTCCCTACATATATGCAGTTGTAGATGGCAAACCAATCAATCAAATTTCCTGAGGGAATAGCAAAGGATGTTATGGTCAAGATTCAAGATCACTATGTCCCTACTGACTTCATGGTTCTAGATATGGGAGAAGAGGATGATGATAGACCCATCATCCTAGGGAGACCATTTCTCAACACCACCAACGCAATCATCTACGTTGGATTTGGACAAGTCCACTTTCAATTCCCTAGAGAAATGGTACGCTGTTATTTCAATAGTTATATTACTTATGAATAGCCAAAGAATAATCGCTCTAGGAGGAGACGTCGATCGTCCCAATGTCAAGGGAACCAACCTCAATGGAATGAATGGGAAGATGAAGAACCTAAAGAGCCTATGAAGGAAGAACCTATTCCACCTATGTCAAACCCACAGACCAAACAAGTATGGAAAGAGAAGGTGACACCATCTGTAGCACCCGGTTTTAGGAACAAAACCAGATACACACCATATGTGAGCCCAGGAAGTCAAATCTCACATATAGCTACAAATAAGGGTAATATCAAAAGACAATGCTTAAATACATAGCGTATTAGTATAAAAATATAACCTCAGAGTATAGATAGCAGAAAGACAACTCCGATCTTCAGGCGAAGACTCCAAATCCATAGGGACAACTGATTGGTTAATCACAAGCCAAATTCCTCCAAACTCTAGCAATCTGGTACCCATCCGGGATTTTTCCAAAGATTTAAAAAGTAAAGCAAGCGTAAGTACATGTCGTACTCAACAAATATAACATGGGGTTCATGAGGCTCAAAAGGTTGACACTGGTTTAACTACGATTAGCTTTTAATTGTCATAATTTTAGCATAGGAGTAGCAATAAGTTTATCACAAGCCCATAAACACATGATCAGGTAAACGTGAATAATGAATAGCATAAACAGTTAACCATTAGTGAGCATCTTCATCATCCATATCTTCTGTGTTCATCATCTATTCCGTAAGGGTTCCAAGACCGCTCATGATCGTGAGCACGGCTGATATACCAGTTTTACACTCTACAGAGGTTGTACACTTTCACTGTGAGTCATGATTTACCCTTTCGCCCGAGGTGATCAGCCTCTTGACCCACTACCAAGGAAGGTCGATAGGGTTCACTATGAAGCCTTTCAAAGGTTCGTCTAACAAGTTAGGGCCATTAGATTCACTCGGCAAACAGACATAGAGCCCCCCTTCCCAATGGCACAATGACACGCAGCCTATACTCAAGGGGACAGAGGCCGCACTATACCCGATTTGTCAAGCCATTCTTACGCCAATAAAAGTAACCACTAACAAGCTAGAAAAGGTCCTCATACGGAGCTAAAGCCAGAGCCATATAGCCCTCACAGCTATACTGTAAGTCCCGGATGATCACTTACAGATAAGTCCTTAAGGAGAGGAATCTAGAGCACCATAAAAATAGCCCAATGCTCAAGCCACCTTGTTCCATGTTGCTAAAAAGCATCTTTTAATGTTTATTGCATATATCATTAGTCAAGCCACAAGATCATGGTTGTAGTTGAGCACTAGCAAGGCTACCCAATGCAATACCCCATAGGTATAAAGGTACAAGTACAAAAGACTAGGAAATCCTTAGTGGTAGTAAAGGTAGACACATGTAATATGAATTAAATGATTAAAGGTATATGGGACAACAAGGAAGATCCTATGCTATACTTGCCTTAAACACCGATCCTTCGATAAGCTTTAATCTTCAATGTTCTTCTTCTTTTTCTTCTTGATTACCATGTATATCTCACTGACTAGACTTAATCATAAAGCACCACACAAGCATCCATATAATCATACATGAAGCAAACAATAGATCTAAATTAGAACAGTACACTAAACATAAAATCAAGATGAAAAGTTTATAAAATGAATCTACGTCTCGCTATGAACACACAGACGCGAAAAACACGCTAATCGAAGCTATGGTGAAAAAGATACATCTACCAAAAGATTCGCTCATAGGAGAAAATATAAAACTATTAGCTTCATGTGTTTTAAATATATAAAAACATATATAAGATATTTCATAGAGATTATAGTTTAAGTCAAATTTAGATTTGATTTATAAAACTAAAGTGAAACAAATCATATTCTATTTATAAAATCTAGTTGCATAATTGTTATTTAAGATATGATTCAAACCATGAAATTCCAGTATTAGTGACATGATAAACACTATTACTAACGCGTAGATCTTGATGCTATGAATCTAACGCAACTTGAATGGACTAAAACGGATCTAGGACGCAGAAGATATTATTTAAACAAGATTTCTTTTAATCGAATAATAGATTAAATCTAATCATGAATTTTAAAAGTTAAAAACATACTAAACAGTAGTATGAACATGTAGATTATGAAATTATGAACCTAACGTAATTTGAACAGATCAAATCGGAGTTAAAACAAAAAAGTTATGTCCAAAACAAAATCAGTGGTAAATCTGTAAATAAGTGAAAACGTATTTTGAATCTAAACCGACGAAACTACGCTTTCCAAAGAGGAAAACAGATTCTAAAAAAGTGCTATGGGCTGCGGGTTTGAAAATAGAAAACTGGAGGGGCTCTTTTAAAACAAACCAGCGACGACGGCGACGGTGACGGCGACGGCGAGAGAAAGAGGAGAAAAATATAATTTACTACACGAGGGATTTCCCAAACTAGGGGCTCCCCTTACGGTAGTTTTAGTGTGCTTTGTCCAAGGGGTTGATTGATATATATAGGAAGAAAAACTCCCCACATCCACGTCAACTAGCAATATGGTACTAATTGATGTTGCACCCTCCACATTTACTAATGGGCCTAAATAATCATTAAAGCCCATTAGTAAATAAATGCATGGGCCTTTAGGATTTATTAGGATTATTGCACATGGGCTTTGAGCATTGATGGGAAAACATGATATTTTATTATTTTCGGAATTGATTAATTTCATGGATAAAATAATTCTAGAAAAGTCCAGAATTGATATTTAAGCCACGAAAAATACTCCGAGACCTCCAAAAATTTAGGGAAAATTTCCAGAGACACTCTGGAACATGGTGAACCCAAATAAAGTATTTGGAGCTCATAGAAATATTGTTGGGAACTTGGAACATAAAGATTAAGGTGAAGGAGGTAGGAATTAAATTCAAGAAAGAAGCTGGAAAAGATATTCGTCTACTAAACCTAAAAACACACATTTTGCACATAGAAACACGAGATGCGACCAGCATGAATGCAACAAACACGTTTCTACCTTATGATAAATTTTAAATTAATGAAAATTTTTATTTTCCTATGTTTTCATGTGCACAAAAATTTACAAATAAATCATTTTAACTCTATTTTCAAAAGTGGCAAATTTTAGGGTGTTATAATTCTACCCCCCTTAAGATGAATCTCGTCCCCGAGATTCGGAAGACGTCGACTAGGAGATAGGGGTACTCCATCTTTAGACTCTTTTTTACTTCCTCGTGTAGTTCCATTGTCTTAAAATATCCACCTTCCAACAAAGCCTGCTGAACCACTTGGTCAGAAGGAAAATCTACCACCAATCTTCAAAACATTAATGTTTCTGGCTAGGTTGCCCGATCTAGGAATACAATTCTTAGTCCTTGGTGTCACCCGAACCTTCTTAGCACAATTCTCCGTTGCTAAGGGCATCAACTACGACTTCTACTTCTCCAGGTGATAGCACTATTCTAAGTCATAACCAATTTTGTTCCAACGAGGATAACACAAGCTCAAGACCAACTTAGTGAAGATGTCCTGTAGAGTCTTGTGACCCTTCGAGATGTCACCCTTACTTCAAAAAGATAGTACTTCCATGCTTCACAATGGACAACTCTGGATAACACGTTAGGTAGTTTATCTCATGCTTCCTTAGTCAACTTAATGAACAAAGTACTACCTTTCCTTCTCACACATCTTTGGGTACCACCACGCTTTCGCTGCGCAAACTAGAACGTAGGACACTTCATCTTGTAAATTCCTCAACTTGGCTACCCCCTTTAAGAAGAGATAAACTAGGGGACACCAAAGTATAGCTTGCACATTCTTTTAGATGAGCTAACTAATATCAAGATGTTCTGACATCCCAACGATACTCTTGTGTATGGGCAAGAACAAGAAATCTGGAACGCCTCGCGAGCACAAAAATAGCAGTGTCGTAAAACGGTTGTAACTCTCATTCTGTTCATCCAATGAAGTTGTAGCTTATACCGTTCGAAAGCATATAAAATTCTCTACAACGTTCTTATAGAACACTTTTCCAAATTCCACAGTTAACTTGATCAAAAACCGTGCACAATAGAAACTGTTCCAGGTTCCAAACAGTATAGATGCATCGCCTTGTGATTTTCGTATCTCCGTAACTAAAATAGCTATCAAGGTGATTCTTGTGCTCAGAGAAAGATATTGAAGTCTACTGTTGTCTAGAATTTTCTCATGAGTTATGATCATCCAAAATCAGAGATATAAACCAAAGAGTGCAGGCTGCTTCAAAAAGGCAGGATGGAGAGAACAGAAGAAAACCATATCCCAACTATTTATTTCACTAATCCTTATACCTTAGGCCTATAAACTAAATGAAATTGTGGGGACACCCAACAAGATCATTGCAATCATTGCAAAGATTCAAAACAATCATAAGCATAATGACAATTCAACAAGCATTAAAGATTCACAATTCAATCATTGACTCAACTTACGATACTATCGTCCTCATTATGCTAGGGGTAACAATCCTAAGACTTATCTTCAGATTACACAAGAAGGGGATGAGGAACAGTTCTAAAAGCATATCAAACCAAAGAGTGGAGATGAGAACCAAGACTTTAAAATAAGCACCAAGGTAGAGATGAATAGCAAGGGTAGAGATATAGTAGAGAAGAAAATATCAAGGTTTATAGAGCAAGGGTTTTTGTAGCAACTTCTAAACCTTAGCACGACCAGTTTCTATTAGGCTTATGTCTTACGGTCAGCATTGCTCTGATACCACTTGTAGCATCCGGTTTTAGGAACAAAACCAGATACACACCATATATGAGCCCAGGAAGTCAAATCTCACATATTGCTACAAATAAGGGTAATATCAAAAGACAATGCTTAAATGCATAGCGTATTAGTATAAAAAATATAACCTCAGAGTATAGACAGCGGAAAGACAACTCTGATCTTCAGGCGAAGACTCCAAATCCACAGGGACAATTGACTGGTTGATCACAAGCCTAATTCTTCAAACTCTAGCAATCTGGTACCCATCCGGGATTTTTCTAAAGATTTAAAAAGTAAAGCAAGCATAAGTACATGTCGTACTCAACAAATATAACATGGGGTTCATGAGGCTCAAAAGGCTAACACTGGTTCAACTGCGATTAGCTTTTAATTGTCATAATTTTAGCATAGGAGTAGCAATAAGTTTATCACAAGCCCATAAACACATGATCAGGTAAACGTGAATAATGAATAGCATAAACAGTTAACCATTAGTGAGCATCTTCATCATCCATATCTTCTGTGTTCATCATCTATTCCATAAGGGTTCCAAGGCCTCTCGTGACCGTGAGCACGGCTGATATACTAGTTTTATACTCTGCAGAGGTTGTACACTTTCACTGTGAGTCGTGATTTACCCTTTTGCCCGAGGTGATCAGCCTCTTGACCCACTACCAAGGAAGGTCGATAGGGTTCACTATGAAGCCTTTCAAAGGTTCGTCTAACAAGTTAGGGCCATTAGATTTACTCGGCAAACAGACATAGAGCCCCCCTTCCCGATGGCACAATGACGCGCAGCCTATACTCAAGGGGACAGAGGCCGCACTATACCCGATTCGTCAAGCCATTCTTACGCAAATAAAAGTAACCACTAATAAGCTAGAAAATGTCCTCATACTGAGCTAAAGCTAGAGCCATATAGCCCTCACAGCTGTACTGTAAATCCTGGATGATCACTTACAGATAAGTTCTTAAGGAGAGGAATCTAGAGCACCATAAAAATAGCCCAATGCTCTAGCGCCCTTATTCCATGTTGCTAAAAAGCATCTTTTAATGTTTATTGCATATATCATTAGTCAAGCCACAAGATCATGGTTATAGTTGAGCACTAGCAAGGCTACCCAATGCAATACCCTATAGGTATCAAGGTACAAGTACAAAAGACTAGGAAATTCTTAGTGGTAGTCAAGGTAGACACATGTAGTATGAATTAAATGATTAAAAGTATATAGGACAACAAGGAAGATCTCATGCTATACTTGCCTTAAACACCGATCCTTCGGTAAGCTTTAATCTTCAATGTTCTTCTTCTTTTTCTTCTTGATTACCACGTATATCTCACTGACTGGACTTAATCATAAAGCACCACACAAGCATCCATACAATCATACATGAAGCAAACAATAGATCTAAATTAGAACAGTACACCAAACATAAAATCAAGATGAAAAGTTTATAAAACGAATCTACGTCTCGCTACGAACACAAAGACGCGAAAAACACGCTAATCGAAGCTACAGTGAAAAAGATACATCTACCAAAAGATTTGCTCATAGGAGAAAATATAAAACTATTAGCTTCATGTGTTTTAAATATATAAAAACATATATAAGATATTTCATAGAGATTATAGTTTAAGTCAAATTTAGATTTGATTTATAAAACTAAAGTGAAACAAATCATATTCTATTTATAAAATCCAGTTGCATAATTGTTATTTAAGATATGATTCAAACCATGAAATTCCAGTATTAGTGACATGATAAACACTATTACTAACGCGTAGATATTGATGCTATGAATCTAATGCAACTTGAATGGACTAAAACGGATCTAGGACGCAGAAGATATGATTTAAACAAGATTTCTTTTAATCAAATAATAGATTAAATCTAATCACAAATTTTAAAAGTAAAAAACATACTGAACAGTAGTATGAACATGTAGATTATGAAATTACGAACCTAACACAATTTGAACAGATCAAATCGGAGTTAAAATGGAAAAGTTATGGCCAAAACAAAATCAGTGGTAAATCTGTAAATAAGTGAAAACGTATTTTGGATCTAAACCGACGAAACTACGCTTTCCAAAGAGGAAAACAGATTTTGAAAAAGTGCTATGGGCTGCGGGTTTGAAAATAGAAAACTGGAGGGGCTCTTTTAAAACAAACCAGCGATGGCGGCGACGGTGACGGCGTCGGCGAGAGAAAGAGGAGAAAAATATAATTTACTACACGAGGGATTTCCCAAACTAGGGGCTCCACTTACGGTAGTTTTAGTGTGCTTTGCCCAAGGGATTGATTGATATATATAGGAAGAAAAACTCCCCACATCCACGTCAACTAGCAATATGATACCAATTGATGTTGCACCCTCCACATTTACTAATGGGCCTAAATAATCATTAAAGCCCATTAGTAAATAAATGCATGGGCCTTTAGGATTTATTAGGATTATTGCACATGGGCTTTGAGCGTTGATGGGAAAACATGATATTTTATTATTTTCGGAATTGATTAATTTCGTGGATAAAATAATTCTAGAAAAGTCTAGAATTGATATTTAAGCCACGAAAAATACTCCGAGACCTCCAAAAATTTGGGGAAAATTGCCACAGACATTTTGGAACATGGTGAACCCAAATAAAGTATTTGGAGCTCATAGAAATATTGTTGGGAACTTGGAACATAAAGATTAAGGTGAAGGAGGTAGGAATTAAATTCAAGAAAGAAGCTGGAAAAGATATTCGTCTACTAAACCTAAAAACACACACATTTTGCACATAGAAACACGAGATGCGATCGGCATGAATGCAACAAACATGTTTCTACCTTATGATAAGTTTTAAATTAATGAATTTTTTTATTTTCCTATGTTTTCATGTGCACAAAAATTCACAAATAAATCATTTTAACTCTATTTTTAAAAGTGGTAAATTTTAGGGTGTTACACCATCACCATCACAAGAAGTACAGTCATCTGGGTCTCCATCACCAAGACTGGATGATGCACCCAAAGAGTGAATGACTTATCTCCAGTCAAGTCTTGTCCGGAGGACTTTAAAAATCCGAACTCTCGCCGTGAGGGAACATCGGTAGTTATCCATGTTAACTTCTAGCATTGCATGAATGATTTTAGCATATTTACTTTTCTACATTTGCCTTGCACTTGTAAAAGATAAATAAAAAGTTCCATAACTGCATTCCATCATTACATTATAAAAATCCTAAGCCCCATATGGATAATTCTATGCTGGTAAAAGCCACAGGAATATTCACTGTGGTGGCATAAAAAATAAAAATACCATGCATGCGTATTTCTTTTCTACATTAAAAAAAATATGAAAACCCAAAAATATTAAATAGACATCCTGCTAGAACTCTGCCAATAGAAAATCTGTCTAAACCCACAAGAATGAATCCTCGAATGGCTGACCGCTAATCCCTTATCTTAATCTGTGCCACAAGTTTTTGGTGTTCTTGTTGGAGTATTTTGCAGGATGATACATATGATCAAGAGTAAGTTCATCCGGTCATCTTCATTCACCCGAAGTACATATTCCTGGACTGCTGCTACACTCACTACATATGGAACCCAACTTCTGGATGGATGAGAAAGACTTCTTCTGGTAGAACTGCTCTAAAGAAAACCACGACAACATCCAGCTTGGGGGAGGAGCATCTCCCATGTATCTAGCTAATTATTTCTTTCCCTTTGGTTTTACTATTTTAGAGTTTGCTATATATTTGCTAAAAATAAAAAGATGTAAAATAACCAAAAACAAAATAAAAATTTCTCTTAGCTAGTTATATATATATGTTAATAGGTGTGATCTTAAAACTTGAAAATAAAATAAAAAGTGTGTGTCTAGATTTCTTTAAGTTTGATTTCTAAGAGCTGAATAAATAAATGGACTCTGAAGATAATCTCTTGCAATGGAAATGATGAATAGTTGCTCTGTCGTAATTCCTTTCAAGTACCTTGTTTTTAGCCTTGAATTCTCCCAAGTTTTGGATATGACTGTTTTGATATAAGGATTTACTCTGAACTTGAAACTTGTGGGTAGCATATGCTTGATCTAAATCTAGGTAATTGACGGATATGATATGAGAAGGTCTGAGCTGCTATTTATCTTGTTCCAAGTGATACTAGAGTTCTAGAGATTTATCTTTTGAAAAATATAAAAATCTTTCATGATGAGCTCCTTGTTTGATAAAGCTTGAATTCCTACCAGAGCCATATATGATATTTAGACTAGGAAAACTTCTGCTCATATATGCTGCTTGCCTTGCATGGAGTTTAGTCAAGCTTTGATGATGCCTTATGAGAGGTTTGTCATGCTCTTAAAATCAAGACCACGTACACACCACCCACTTATGCACTACTCCTACATTGGGGGTAGGCGCAAAAATATGTCATTCCATCTAGATCCACCTAAAAATATTTTACTCCTACAGTAGGAGTAAACACCAAAAATATGCCCTATAGGATATCCACTAAATAAATGCTCCAAGTTCTTGTTACTATCTCTTAAAAGTTTTGTTGCAGAAAAGAAGCATGTGGCTATGCAAAAAAATTATTCATTAAAAAAAGAGAAAAGAAAGCATTGAAAAATGGACAAGTGTCCAAGATATTTAAAACAATGGGTACTCAGATGCCTGCCTAAAGAAAAAAGAGAGATGAATAAAATAGCCCATGTTTTCTTGCAAAGTAGTTTCCAAGTTCCAGAAAGAGAGATATGTTTTCAAGGAGCATTGTAGAATGAGGTTAGCCACCAAATATATCCACCATATACATCCACACACATGCACATCTTGATTTGATTGTATGACTCAACTCTCTTTGGATCCGAGGTTTGACTTTACAATATATGTATCACAAGTATGCATTTTCATGTTTTCTTCCTACCTATGAACTCCACCATAAGCCTTAGTTGTAGGCAGAGAAAGGCAAAACATCACTATTGCCTTGGTGAGGATCCACAAATACCACATATATTGAGAGACTTGAGAGTGTCATACAATGGAAGCTCTGAGTTTTATTTTTGAAAACTTACAAAAACTCTAGAATAATGGTTGAGCAAAGAACTTGAGACATAGTGCTTGACTTTATTGTTCTGTCTTTCAATTGCTCAAGACCCAAGTGAAGGCTAAAGCACCATGGTTGAAGGTAATATGGGTAAGTTTGAAAGTTAGATCGATTTATTCTAATCCGAAGGAGAATTCTTGTTTGAACGCATGTGTACTTTTGAGGAGTGAAAACATTGATGCAACTCTTGATCCAATATTTGCTGAGTTTAGTTTTGCTAAGGGACTAGCAAAGGTTAAGCTTGGGAGAGTTTGTTGATGGTATTTAACAACCATTATAAACTGTCAATAAAACATGCATAAGGGCACAAATGAGGTCACCATCAAAGGTTTAGGGTTTAAACTAATAAATTCAATGAGTTTTGGTGAATCTGTGATTTCTGCAGGGCATATCTAGAAAACCGTCAAGGCGGACCTACATGTCAGAGTTAATAACGAAATTCCACCATGAAACCTATGTGGGAAGGTTCTAGAGGACTCCAGAGGACACCACGCCGAGGCAGAGAGGCAGAGTCTGCCATGTGGGGCCGACCAGCCCCACCTGTAGGCCGCCTAGCCCCTGGGGGGCACCTGTTAGCCTCTCGGTGCTACATCGATTTCCCACCACCTCCTAAGTTGCATCTCCGCCGTTCCTTAAGTCGGTTTGATCCAAGGGCTCACGTTGCAAGCTTAGGGCTATATAACCCGGCCCTACCCCCATGAGGAATCAAGTCATTTGAGAAGACAGAAACCCTAATCATCCTCAGAGCTCCTCTATATTCTAGGGCATAGCTAGTTAGGCTAGGTCTAGAGGGAGGAAAGCAGGCTTTGCTTGGATTCCCGACATTGTCAAGAGCGTGGTTTGATATAATCTTTGTACCCCTCTCTCGTTGTATCTCAATTACTTTTATATGCTTGCTACAATTGTTATGACAATATTAGTATTCATCTTATTCATATTCTTAGTTGTAATGTTCATCGTCTACTTTGATTATATGCTTAGTATAGTTGGATTATCATTATGTTTATGCATAAGTTCGTATAGCGCTTGCCCTAAGGTACCATGGGTGGGTGGTTGGCATTATGTAAGCGTGGTGCTTATATATTGTTTACCTGCGAATACACTCTATATTTTGGGTCATGTGGTAGATCACGGATGTGACACTCCTGTTGAGTCCTTTGTAGTCCACTCCCTGAATATAGGCCATAGAAGTAGGGTCCAGTTACGAAGGAAGAGCGAGCTCTGTTCTTAATCTTCCCTATGTAATACCCCTTATGTGTAGATATAAAGGTGATCTTAGCAATGATTACTAAGTGTAATTGCACTAATCAATATATGCTTTGACTTATGATTAAGAATGACTTAGGAGTTATTCCTCTAATATTCTACCTGACCATGCTAATGCTATAGAATGGAGTACTCTGAGTGATTTATCATTATACTTGATCAATGCTTATCATATACATCTCTTATCATATGACTTACCCCTGTTATGGGTAGATTATTGGTTGAGGTTTATTTCTCTGTCAATACTATAAGTTATCAATACATGTCCACTCTACACCTTCCCTGTGGTAAAATATAAATAACGATACCTAAAATACTCTTAGGTGAAGTGCTACAATGGTATAATTATCTGTGCGCTTGCAGATTCCCTTTCATTCAAATCTTTATATTCTTTCTAGTCACATAAAATGATAAAGAACTACCTAGTGTTATTCTAGTAGTAATGCTAGATAGTACCAACAAATATATCTGGCATCATCATTAGGGATGACAACCTTGTATAAGTAATGCTAGGAGTTGTAGGTATATAATAAGTGGCTACTAAAACAAGTGACAAGTTAATAAATACCAATAATAAGGATGGTACATTCCATGTGGTGAAGCTAGAAGGTGGTCCATGGAGGTGATGATGGACGTAGATGATCAAGTGCTCATCATTTGGAAAAGAAGAAAGAGAAAAACAAAAATGGGCTCAAGGCAAAGGTATATGTGATAGGGCAATTTTTGTTTTGCACTCAAGACACCATAGAGGGTGCGAGTGACTTAGGATTGATAGTCGTACTATAAATAGAGAAAATCTTTAGTTAAACGGTTTATTGAGTGCCACTAGGTGACATGATTCATGCATTGCATTTAGGAACCTAGTGTGTTAACATGTGACCCTTGTAAAATGCTTTGAAAAATGCTAACACACGTGCACACAAGTTCTACACTTTGTGATTAGCAAGTTGGAAGCAAGGGTGAAGCGGTTGCGGACTTAGAAAAAGAAAAGGAGGCTTGGGTACCTAACCGGATGCAGGTCACTGTGCTGACTTGTGCGTCCGGTCATCTGGCTGAGGGGCGCACTGCTGGGCACGCGATCGGATGCTGGATCGATGTAGCGACCGGACGCACAGGGGCCATGTTCGGTCGAGGCTGACGCACGCTGCCAACAGCAGCGAGAGAGCGCGGTGAAAATCACTGTGCTGACCGAACTCAGTGGTGTGTCCGGTCAGCTTGGACCTGACGAGTCTGATCGTAATTTTCATGCCCTGGACCCTTACTGGAACTGACTTGACGCTCGCGTGTGTGGCGTCCGGTCGTTTCAAGCAGCGCGTCTGGTCTTCGGCTAGTACGGGCGCATGAAGGTGGCAATGTTCAAATTTAAAAGAGGACGACGTGGCGCGTTGTGGTTGGCCGGTGGGTACGACTAGACGCACCTGGCCGAATTCAGGGGTGAGTCTGGTCACAGAGTCCGATTGCCCCCGAAGTGCATAATGGTTGGATTTTGTTGGGGGTCTATAAATAGACCATGGTCGGCTCCAAGGGATTTCTCTTGGCACTTTGACATACTTGACATCTTTGTGAGCCTAAGCAAACACCTCCCACTCATCTCCATCCTTGATTTATCATCCAAGTGAGATTGGGAGTGATTCTTAGTGCATTTGCTTGAGTGATTGCATCTAGTGGCACTTGGGGATCATTGTGGCTACGGATTTCTTGTTACTCTTGGTGGTTGCCGCCACGTAGATAGCTTGGAGCAGCGGTGGAGATTCGGCATGTGTTGATGATTGTTTGTGGCTGGCTTCGGTGATCTTGTGAGGGGTATTGCACCTTCCCCGGCGAAGCGCCACAAGGTAGCTCTAGTAAACTGCTCGTGTCATTGAGTTACCTCACTTGTGGGTCGGTTCTTGCGGTGTCCAACATGTGGACGAGGTTTGTGCAACACCTCTTAGCCATCGAACCACCAAGTGTTGGTCGACACAATGGGGACTAGCGTGCCGGCAAGCACGTGAACCTCGGGAGAAAAATCGTATGTCTCCATTGTGATTGATTCATTGGATTTCTTTCGGTGATTGGTCTTCTTCTTATTGTGATTGGTTCATTCCTCGATGCGGCGGTATAAAGATTACATTCCTCTTATTTACCTTTCCGCAAACTAGCTATAACAAGCTCTTTAGTGTAATTAGTTTTGAGAGCTTGTCTTTCCTTTGCTAGTGTAGCTTCTCACCTAGTTGAGCTCTTTAGTGTAGCTAGCTTTTGAGAGCTCGTAGTGACTTAGCCATTGATTGACTTAGAGATTATAGCAACTAGAATTGTTGGGATAGGTGGCTTGCAACACTTGTTAGAGCTAGTGCAAAAAGCTTTATAGCCAATTAGTTATCTAACAAGTTTGCCTAGTGTTTTGTAGATTTTAAATTAGGCTATTCACTCCCCTCTAACCAATTAGGACCTTTCAAAGGAGTACAATGTAGGAGACAAGATGCTCATGAACAACTTAAGATGTGAGGTTAGTGAAGCAAGGAAAGTTTTGAGCAGAAGGAAAAGACCACCACAAGTAATCTATCCTTCGTCACATGGTGTCATCATGCTCCAATGATGAAGGTAACATCTTTATGTAAGTGGTCATTATTTAAAAAGCTTCCCTTTGATCTTGGTATGCACATAAATGAAAAAAACAAACATGTTTGAGTTACAACTTTGCTTGATCCAACCTGATTAACTCAACATGTCTTGTTCCTTAAGCTTGTTCATAGCATCACTTTCTTGATCTCAGTCTTAACCAAATGAGCTAAAATATTGCATATCTTATCTTTGGAAGATGATAGTCATAATCATGAAAAATTTGATACATTATGTAAAGATGGACAATCCTTCTATAGGTTACAACTCCACTCTTTTTGACAAATGTATTCAAATGCCACATTTATGTTCATCTTTCTAATCTTATCATCCATGTTATAAGAATGAACAATGCACATAACATCAACCTTATCATGATTCGATGTGCCTAAGGCTAGAGAAGAATAAATAAAGTTTTGGTTCTGTTGGTGTTTTCCCACTAATAGAGCCCATGCACTTGATCTCTACCTTATCTTTATAAGCAGAACACACTTCGAGTAAAGTGTGGGGAATCAATCCCCCAAATTCTACACGTGAAAGTTATGAACTGGCAATAATGATACACACAAGATGTCGCCAGCCTCTACTACTAATACTTGATTTCGTAACACTAAACAAGGAGGAAGAACAAGTCAAGAAGGATGACCTGTCAAACTAAAATTAAATTCAAAACTAAGACTAGTTTGGCAGAAGATGATGGCACCACCATTGGAAGTGCCACTACTGGAGGCACCACTATAGAGGATGAGTGTCTTTCTCTAGTCATGGGTACCACGACTTTCAGGAGACCCAGCACGGCTTCGACAATAGGCTCACAACCATTGATAAGAGGACAGCTACCATCCAAGGTACGTTACATAGTCACACACAATGGCAGGCTACTATGGGACACGAGGTGGCCAGTCTCCAGCAACAACAGCAACAGCAAAACCAGAATTGGGAGACTCTGCTCTAGCACTTCCACATCCGGCCACCGCATTGAGAACCACGACAACAACCAACTTTTGGGAGGCACCCCTATTGTAGCGAGCTAAGTATTTCTTTCCCTTTTTGTTTCCTTTATAATTAAAAAAAAGATGAATAACTAAAAGAAAATTAGAAAGTTATCCTTAATAATATATATAGTTATTTATAGTAATAATGTGTGATCTAAAAATGAAAACAAATAAAAAGAGTATGCCTAGTTTGCTTTAATTTATTTTTAAGAGCTAAATAAAATAAAAAAGACTCTGAAGGTACTCCCTGAAAATGAAAACGATGAATAGTTGCTCTGTTTTAGTTCCTTTGAAGTACCTAGTTTTCAACCTTGAATTCTTCTGAGTTTTGGATAAGATTGTTTTGATATAAGGATTTACTCTGAACTTGAAACTCGTGGGTAGCATATGTTTGATCTAAGTCTAGGTAATTGATGGATACGATATGAGAAGGTCTGAGCTGCTATTTAACTTATTCCAAGTGACACTAAAATTCTAGAGATTTACTTTTTGAAAAAAACACAAAAATACTATGATGAGTTCCATGACAAAGCTTGGATTCCCACCAGCCATATATGTTATTTAGGCTTAGAAACTTCCACATATATGTGCTTGTATATGCATTGAGTTTTATCAGCTTTGTGACCCTATGAGAGATTTGTCATGCTCTTAAAATCTAGATCACGTACAACCACCACCCAAATATGCACTACTCCTACACTGGGGGTAGGCCGCAAAAATATGCATCCCATTTAGATCCACCCAAAAATGTTTTACTCCTACTCTGGTAGTGAAGAAAAAAAATGCTTGATAGGTTTTTCCATTCACCAAATAAATGCTCTCCAAAGTACTGTTGCTATCTCTCAAAAGTTTTGTTGCAGAAAAGATGCATGGCTATGCAAAAAACAAAAAAAGAGTGAAGAGAAAAAAATAGGCACAAAAGTTCCAGATATTGAAAACAATGGGTCCTTAAATGCCAGCCTGATGAGAAAAAAAAGATAGCCCCTGTCTCAGCAAAAATATTTTCAAGTTTTAAAAGAGAGATAAGTTTTCAAGGAGCAAAATAGAATTAGGTTAGCCACCATATATATCCACACACATGCACATCTTGATTTAATTGTATGACTCATTTCTATTTGGATCCGTTGTTTGACTTTACAATATATGTATTGCAAGTATGCTCTTTCATGCTATCTCCACACCTATGAGCTCCACATAAGCTTTAGTTGTAGGAAGAGAAAGGCATAACATCACTTTTGCCTTGGTGAGGATCCCCAAATACCATATATATTGAGAGACTTGAGAGTGTCATGCAATGGAATTTCTGAATTTTATTTGAAAAACTTATAAAACCTCCATATTAAGGTGGAACAAAAGAACAAGAGATATAGTGCTTGACTTGATCGTTTTGTCTTTCAACTGCTCAAAACCCAAGTGAAGGCTAACAAGCCCCATGGTTGAAGGTAATATGGGTGAGTTTGAAAGTCAGATCAGTTTATTCTAATCCGGAGAATTTTTGATTGAACGCATGTGTACTTTTGAGGAGTAAAAAGCATTGTAGCAACTCCTGGTCCATTGTTCATGTTTAACTTTTCTCAGGGACTGGCAAAGGGTAAGCTTGGGGAACTTGTTGACAGTTGTTAATGTCAATTATAAACCGTCAACATATCTTACATATATTCTTAATTTCATCACCAAACATAGGAGTAGGGGGTTTAAAACTAATAAATTCCACAAGCTTTGGTGAATATGTGAATGCAGGAGGATTTATCCAGAAAACAACCCTGAGACCACCGTCATACATTCCAAACAAACAAACTGACATCAACAAGAGATTTAACCCGCGAAAACTACGAAAGTCAACTCAAGACAGAGTTTAGACCACGTCACTGGAGGGGGAGGCCCCCTGTCACAGGGGAATGCTGGTCCGGCCCCACCTGTAGGCTGGCCTACCTGCTAGGCCCACCTGGCAGCCTTTCCTTTCTACGTCGGTTTCCCACCGCCTTTGAGAGTCCATCTCCGCTGTTGCTCAAGGTCGGTTTGTAACGAGGGCTCAGATTTGACGTCGCCATGGATTCATGGGCCCATAGGACTCCTGGTGCCCCTATAAAAGGACCCCCAGACCTCCTCTAGGGAGGCATCCATTGAGAGCAATCTCATTCAAATCAAGAAACACCACAAGAGAGAAATCTCCTCTATACTTTCAACATGTAGAAGTAGAATAGTTAAGTTGAGAGTTAGGGAGAGTTGAGCTATGCTCAGGTTCTAGAGAAATCTTCGGAGGTCTGGTATATCTTTGTATCCTACCTTTGCAAGACTCATGCTTTAATATAGTTATGTTCTCTATTTACTTTTATGCCTTTCATATGTATGGTTAGTATAGTTATCATACCTTTGTATGGGATCTCCGCTCGCATCGAGTGCTTTAGTTATTATATGTGACTAGAGTAGTAATCAATAGTGTAGATGTGGTGTCTAGACTATAGGTTACCTGGGATTGCACCCAACCCCATGTATAGTTCTGGTAGCCCCAGGTGGTGATAGCCCTGACAGCCGACGTAGTCCACCATGTTTGGGTTGGTGTTTGTAGGACCATAGTCAGAGCTTCCTAGCCCCTTTCTCATCCCTGTCTGTGGCTAGTGTTCTGATATCCCAAAGTGCTATTGTGTGTGATCGCTATATCTACCCATGCTTAAGTTAAACCCTCTTGTCTAAACTAGAATAGAACCAAAGTAATAGAGAGGTATTTAGGAACCTTGAACTCAACCGTTGTCCTCTCAATTTAGCTTGACTACTCTTTTATTTTACTATGGAATTCTCTTATGTGTGTGTCATTATCCATAACTCTTATCGTTTATCACTTACCCCTAGTTTAGTCTAGTCGGTATACTAGTTAGTAGATACATGATGGTAAACTATCAACTTCTTAAACCATTATTTCCCTGTGGATAATTACGATACCTTGGAATACTCTCGAGTGAAAGCTATAGCGGTATCCGTGCGCTTGCAGATTTATCTATGTGCGTTTAAAATTACCAACAGAACACACTGGCAAAACCGTAGTTGCACATTTATATAGTTTATTTATTTGCATAGGTTTTACTAAGGTGAAAATTAGAGGCCAAAGTTAGAATTAGAGTTTTAAGTTGCCTAATTCAAACCCCCCTCTTAGGCGTCACGGTCCTTTCAGCAACGATGTCAAGCCATCAGCTTTTTGTTCTAATGGCGATTCATGCATTAGTTATTTTGTTCTAAGGTGATATATGTATATTGGTCATTGTTTGAATAACACTTAGGCTTTTGCTAAACACTTGAAAAATACTTTTTTAAATATCCCTCATTAATTGCTCTTGAGATATGATCACCTTGTAACGTCTCCATCATATATGAATTCTCAAGAACTGCTTTGATCAACTTATGGACCTTCCTAGCTTGGAGAGCGCTTGTCAAACTTGTTGCTTTTCATCCTAATTGGTAGAATGGTCTTCCACACCAGATCCCTAACTTGAAATGATTTGCTTTTAACTTTCTTATTGTATGTCCGGGCAACACGAGCTTTGTCTCTCTCAATGTTGTCCTTCAAAGCTTTGATTCTTTTGTCAGTCACATCATAGATGTTGTCAATAATAAATTCATGATACATAGCAATAGATAGATCATTTTATGTAGTCAACCCAACCTATATGCATCCAAATTGACTTCAACAGGCACCATAACTTCTTGTCCATATACTAACTCAAAAGGAGTGACTTTAGTAGCACCATGTCTAAATATACGATGAGCCCATAGAGGTTCAGACAAAACATCATGCCATCTCCTAGGATTGTCCTCAATCTTTTTTCTTGATAAGCTCGATTGAAGTCTCGTTGCTTAACTCAGCTTGGCCATTAGTTTGAGCATAATATAGCAAAAAATTGAGAAACTTGATTTTATATGATTTGGTAAACTCCCGTACCTCTTTTGACATCTTACTATTACTAATTAGAGATCCCAACGGAGGCACCACGTTAATTCCCACCAGACACTCTAGGAAAAAAGATAAATCTTAGAAATTCTCACAATAATCATAAACATCTAGCCTTTAATTTGGTAGACTTGAATCACCATCGCTGATAATAGACATTTCATCTATTATAATTTATAAAAAAATTATCCACCTCTGCCATTATAAAAAATACATAAAGTAACCCCCATAATTTTGCATCTAAATTACCCACCTCCTGCCATTACGCAAGATAATTCAAAATAACCTCCTAAATTTGTATATAAATTACCCACATCTGTAATTATGAAAGATAATTTAAAATAACCCCTTAAATTTGCATCTAAATTTTAGACTCTTGTAATTATGAAACATAATTCAAAATAAGCCCATAACATTGCATCTAATTTACCCATCCTTTTCCAGTTTGAAAGATAATTTAAAATAGCCCTCTAACTTTGTATCTAAATTGCCATAACTTTGTATCTAAATTACCCACATCTATCATTATGAAAGATAATTTAAAATACCCACTAATAATTTTATATTGTCATTATAAATGATAATGCAAAGTAACCTCCTAAGTTTGCATTCAACCTACCCATATATGTCATTATGAAAGATAATACGAAGTATTATTTTTATATTTATATCCACAACCATTATAAAAAATAAAAAAAAATATCTCTCAAATCTACATATAAATACTAATATATGTTATTACTCAAAATAAATTAATATTCATAAAGTATGGTACGTGTATATATTTCTAAATTACAGACTTCCACAACCGTGAAATTAAATAACCATAATACTATGTTTCACCATGTATACCAAGTAAACATGTATACATTAGGATAGATATTTATATTAATAGCTTATGAAGCATGAAAAAATGTCCACTTAACAAACCACGTAGCAATAACACTGACAATTCACTTTAATCTATATTAATACTCCATGATAACAATTTTCATAAGTTGATATTTCAAATAAGTTTATACATTTTGACCAAAACATTATGTCATGTCAATATTGGTAATTTAATTTTAAGCACTCTATGATATATAAAATAATACTACACACATGTAATCATGTGATATAACACATTCAACATGTTGGGTGCAAGCTAATTTTCAACTTAACATGTGGAAAATAATACTACTAGGACCTAATATAAGAAAAATAGACCCTATGGGCCATTAAGTTTGATTTTGGTGTTTGATGAATGACATGACTATTTGGACTAATGATGTTTGCTAGTATACAAGATATAGTGCAAATGGATGCAAGGTGGACTTGGACTTAGGCAAAGTGAAGATCCGGATGATCAACACCTCAAGCAAGACATTAAAAACTATGTTGAAGACCTACAAAACATACTAGAAGTCCAAGACATCAAGAAATAAAAGCCCGGAATAGAAGACGTGAAGAAGAGGTGCGAGCAGGGAGCTAGGACTGCTGCTGACCTGCCTCACGGTCAGACCAGCCCCAACGGGAGGTTGGACCATGGACGGGACTGGTCTGGTGGTGGTGGCACAATGGCTACCGGATCAAACAGTAGGGATTTTGGGGCCTCGGGCCCACTGGCCAGTGCCTCATGGTGGAACCGCCAGTGACGGTGGTTGGACCTCCAGTAGACTTATGCGTGGGAACAGGCCGGGCGATTCAAAGGGTGCAACGCATGGTCCCATGCGGCCCACCGGACCTTTCTGGAAATGGCTTTGAGCCTTGTACATAGAGCCAGTTACAGAGACGAGAGAATTGGTTTTTTAAGACTCCAATCGTTGAGTTTCGCATATTTAGTATTTCAAACATTGGCTTCGCATATTTAGGAGTTATCTTGACACCTTGATTAGCATGGTAGTATGCCTTATTAATTTATTTTTCATTTCTTTTGTGATTTTTTTTGAAACAAAAAATGAATTATATTAGATTATAGCTGGGTACAGCATCACGTTACAAGCACTCCAGAATACACTACATATATCTAGAAACTAATTTTCATCTATATTGTACCCACGCTGTGAATAGCTCCAAATCTCAAATCCAAACATACATGACGCTTCGTATGGATGACCGCACAGGTAAACACTCGGCAAAAGGCCTGAGAAAAGATACCCAACGAACGACGGCCAACATTCCTGCAGGCGGAGTTGAGAAACTTCTTCTTTCTTGTGTCTTTCTTCTTCTTTCTGCCACCGAAGAATGAGAAAGACTGATCTGAAACTTATTCTCCCTAGTCCTTCATTGTGGCCAGATCTAACCACAACAAAATGAAGAAGAGACCAGAGAAAATTATTCCATGGCGGCAACATCATCTCCGCCTTGATATCGCCGTCCGGAAACAAAAGTCTCCATGTCGTCATTCCGATGAAGTTGCTGACGCCGTAGTTGTCGTCCTCATCTTCAACAGAGCCGCCACTGAGAAAACGATTCCACCCTGCCCCCTCGTCGTCGCCAGAGAGGAGATAAATCCCCAATACCAAGAAACTTGGCATGGAGAGACCCTAACCCTAAGGACTCGATCTACTAGAAAACGTATTAAAAACGATGGATCCCCACTCCCTCCGGCCTCGGGCGAGATGTCGGAGGGGAAAGGGAGGGGGACCAGCGGGGGCGGCGGCGGCGCTAGGGCTAGTCGCGAGGGGAGAGAGCCATATTTTTTCTGCGGTGGGAAAAGCTAGAGTGGGTGTACTAGCCTCTAAGTTTTGCAATTTTGCATGACATTTCTTTTGTAATTTGATGGCACCTAAACTGACCATATTGCCTCTCCCTCATTTAATAATGTACCTGGCAATGTCTGTCACCCTCGTCAAATCGCCGCCCATCGCCTGCCGCGTTTTCTAGGCCACCGCCATGGGCTGCCCAGCCCTACCGGAGATGACCTTTTCAAAGGCAAAATGATGATCACCTTGGTCTGGGCAGTAGCGAAGGCCGGCTGGACTAGGTGCCCTGAGGTTTCGGATGCACGGCGGCGCCGCCGTCACTAGGATGGCTAGGATGGCAACCAAGGAGGTGAGACGGGCCTCCCGCTCCGCGGACTGGGCACCTGCGGCCACGTGCGACGACAGGGCGGCGGGATCCAGAGACATTTCTACTGGCGGCTGGACCCACCACCAGTGTGAAAGGTCAGTGGAAAACAAAAATACTATAGGCGGTTAGTTAAGATCCGCCAGCGTTAACATATTTGTACTGGCGGTTCCTCTAAGTCAATCGCCAGTGATAATTTTATTTACACTGGTGGTTGGTGTAATCAATCCGCCAGTGTTAAAGTATTTGCACTGGCGGTTCTTTTAAGTCAGCAGACAGTAGAAAATGTTTTAGCACAGGCGGTTGACCTAAATCTGCCGCCTCTGGAATAATTTTTCCAGAGGCGGTTTATTAGCAAAACCGCCAGTGAATTGTTTTTAAAAATTCAAAATTTGGCGCCATATATCAACCGCCAATGGTTTTTTTTATTTCCCACCATATATTTTCTGCTAGTGAATTATTGTATACAAATTGAAACGAATCCAAATAGAAATCACAGAAAATTATTTGCATGCATGAAAAAAGTAATATTTGTTGAAGTTTACCATAGTCATCACACGCTAATAATGTTTACATAAAACAAAGTTTTTTCCCACTCATAGTTGGCTCGGGCCCATGACGTACTCCTCTAATAATCTTCGTGGTTTAGCTATAGCCTGGCAATATCTACGAGTTCTCGGTACTGTGGTTGAGCTAATTCTGAGTCCGGATCAAAATACTTCTCATCAAAGTGAATTATTTCTTTCATGATGAACCGGTAGAAGTCCTCGCAAATGGCCATGAGCTCATCATTCCGGAGGCGTAGACTCGTGGGATTACACTTGTATACCTACAAAAAAATAACAAGTCATCATACATTTACAACTAACCAATACGGAGAAGGCATCAATAGTGACAAAACTTCACTTATGACTATTACTTACTTTGCTAGGGCTGTTGGTGTATCTCCCATTTTCTCTGAGAAACTCGCACACATAGTACCCACAGTCCACCGATCTTGGTGGTTGCTTGTGGCACTAAATAAGAATTGGCAAGTGGTTACATAGTTGCTATGTATACATATATATACAAGATGAATATGTATGTTTATTTAAAATTTACCTTATAGTTAGTCCGTTGTCCAGCTTTTTTTAAATCGTAGCTTCCACCCTTGAACTTGTAGAACCTGTATGCCCTACAGAGCTCGAATGAATTCAACAATTCATATCGATCCAAACTCTCGTATATGATATAGAAATATTGAAAAGTACGCATGCAAATCTTGACTTACCGATCTAAAATATCGATGAATTTTTGATAACTGCTCTGTGGGAAATTTGCGGAGTCAAGAACCAAAAGCCATCCTTCATAAAGACAAATGAATATACAAATCCAGTAATCACTGCACGAATTTAATGAAGTCATGTTTTAAGACAGTAGTAACTTTATAAATTAAATTATTAAGGGAGTTTAGGACCAACATACTTGAACATGTATGGTGCACATACAATACTCCTATTTTGGTATTGAAGAAACATGTTTGCTATGTAGGTGGCCACTGCTGTTTCCTGCTTTCGTTGCTCCTCCACTCTAATTTTGGCTATTTTAGCATCGGTCTTGCCCACAAATAAGTCGTGATCAGGACCCATAACCACTGTGTGCTCGTTGTGGCAGATTCTGGCCAGGTCGAGATACCCAACCTTTTTCTCCTCGTGAAGAAATGAGTTCTCAGTATACCGCATCTCCTGGTCGGCTTGTTGCATTCTGTAGAGCACATGACCTTGTCAGATACTTCATGCCCAAAGTAATAAAACATAGTTATGTACGAGCAACACTTACAGGCACCACACGCTCATGAGTTGGATGTCGAGTTTTCCAAGGAGAAACATAAACCAAATGTCCTCGAAGTCAACAATAATCTTGCTATTGCCACCCATAAAAGCTAGTGGTGCTACAGCTGTGGTGACGGCATTGATCTCAACCGAAGATGCTCTCATATACCAGTCATGCAACCTCTTCATCGCACGTGAAACACCACGGAGTTGTAGTTGGTGAGTGTAAGGTCTTTTATTGACACAAGACTCCTGATATTGGAGCAGAATCTAGATGGAACTTTCAAAATCTTCAGCCACACACAAATCTCATGTTTCTCTTCTGGGTTGAGGTTGTAGCTTGCTGCCGGGAGCAGGTACTTCCCATTTGGTTGAGGTATAGGGTGAAGTTCTTTTCTAATGCCTAAATTGACCAGGTCCAAATGCGAATTGAGTCCTTCCTTTGTCTTGCCCTTTACGTCGAGCAAGATCCCAATTATGCTATTGAAAACATTCTTCTGGACATGCATACCATCGACCGCGTGTCGCATGCCTAAGTCTTTCTAGTATGGTAAATACTTGAAAAAATTGACATCTTATTGAATGTGTCCCCTTCCGATGGCTTGATATCCTTTCTTTTCTTTCCATCTTTGGTCCTCTTCCCGAAAATAAATTTGACTTTGCTGACTATTAGGAACAATCTTTTACCTACACTTGTACCTGATGGAGCAGTAGATTTTGATTCATCCCCATTGTCGAAGTACTTGTCCATCTTTTTCAAGCGATACTTGTGTGCTCTCGGTATGAAGCGTCTGTGCCTCATGTACACTAGCTTGTTAGATGCAGTAAGGTACACGTGCGAGGTTTCGTCAAGGCATACTACACAACCAACCTTTCCTTTGAACTGTCCCGATAATAAAAAGAGAGCTGGGTAATCATTTATGGTAACAAAAATCATTGCTTTTAGTGTGAATGGCTCCTTACGAAACTCATCCCACATGGCCACACCCTCTTCCCATAGTTTTTTCATTTCCTCCATTAAGGGCTCTAAGAACACATCCATATCGACACCAGGTTGTATAGGTCCCAAAATAAGAATGGTTAGCAAAAGGTATTTTTGCTTCTGTCATAGCCATGGAGGAAGGTTGTAGATGGTCAGGATCACCGGCCATGTGCTGTGCTTGCTGCTCCTCTCAGCAAATGGATTCATTCTATCGGTACTCAGCGTGAACCTTATGTCCCTTGGTTCATCAGCAAATTGCTTGTTTGTGTCATTGAAATTTTGCCACTGCTTGGCATCGGATGGATGTCAAAGTTTTCCATCATGTTTGCGCTCATCAGAAGCATGCCAGCACATAAGTTCTGCATCCTCAGGGTTCGCGAACAAACACCTCAACCGATCAATCGCGGGGAGGTACCACATCACCAAAGCAGGAATGCTTCTCTGCGCGTAATAGTCTACACCTTCATTGCTAGTGGTTTTTTTAACTCTCTTTGGTCTTCTTTTGGGTCTTCTTTCGCTTCTTGCCTGTCTTTACGCAAGCTCCATTCTCTTCATCCCGATAGTCTTTATTCGTCTTGTACCTACTCGCACCACAATTCGGACAACTCTCTAAGTCTTTGTAATCATCACCTCGATATAGGATACAATGATTCCTACACGCATCGATCTTTTCAACACCCATAGTCAGTGGACTGATTAGCTTCTTTGCATAGTATGTGTTAGCATGCACTTTGTTCCCCTTTGGAAGGAGTTTTGCAAGAACACGCAAAAACTCATTGAAGCTAGCATCAGACCAGCCATACCGAGATTTTAGCATAAAAAACTAAAGGACAGCCTCAGTGTGGTGAATTCATCTGTACAACCCTTAGACTCTTCGTACAAATGCTCTGTTGCTGCCTTTTTCAAGGCCTCCATTCCTTTGATAAGGAACATAGAAGGATTGGAATAACGGTGCAACAATGCCTCGAAAAACTCTGCTTGTTCACGTTCATCGACTTGAACTTCATCGCCGTCTTCACACGCATTTTGGACGCCGACATCATCATCACTAAGATCCGCCATAACAGGATCAGTCTGGGGCCTATGGTGTCGTGTCCCGTCATCCATATTCAGTCCATCTGCATGCACTGGGTTGGCTTCTACATAAGACGCGGAACTACCGTCTCCATGTTTCACCCAAATCAAGTAATCCTTCATAAAACCTCGGCGAACCAGATGACAATTGATTTCTTCTGTATCTTCAAATACAACAACATTTTTGCATTCAATGCATGGACAACATATGTACTTCATCTTCTGTCTACATGCATGCCTCCTTGCGGCTTCAATAAACTTACGAACCTCCAAAAGCTATGACTTGTCTAATCTTGATAAGCTGTACATCCATAACGATCTTTCCATCTTCAGCTGTACAAAAATTATAATGGTAACGTGTAATTAAATGGGTACATTTTTTTGATAACATATTCTAACTCCCACATTATTTATAACAAACATTCAAGCAAGTAATAATAACAATTCTCTCTCTATAATAATACTACCATTTCTCTCTCTCCCCATGAAACCCTAGGTCTAATTTTGAATCAAATTTATAATGGAGAATCAACTATGAGAGGTGCACCACTATAATCCAAACCTTCTAAGACACCATGCATTGAAACCCTAAACAAAAATCTACTACCATTCTCTTTCTCTCTCTCAAAACACAAGCATGAAACTCTCTCTCTCTAGCTAGATCTAGTTTTAGCTCAAAGTGAGAAGCACTAATGCAAAAAGAGCTATGAGAGGCATTAACTAACCTTCTTAAGCCACCTATGTAGAAGAAATGAAGAGCAAAACCTCTCTCTCTCTCTCTCAAATCACAAGCATAAAACTCTCTCTCTAACTAGATCTAGATTTAGCTCAAAGTGAGAAGCACTAATGCAAAAAGAGCTATGAGAGGCATTAACTAACATTCTTAAGCCACCTCCTCCGAAGAAATGAAGAGCAAAACATCCCCCTTGTATTTTCCGATTTTTGGACCTCCAAGTTCGCCACCAATGGAAGGTGGCTCGGCTGAACAGTGCTAGTCGAAGAGGAAGGAGTATTTATAGCAGATGTATTACAGGCGGTTGACATAAAAACAGCCACTGAAAAAGATTATCACAGGCGGTTCACATAACTGAACTGCCAGTGTAAATGTCTATTTACACTGACCGTTTATGTAAGCAGGCCGCCAGTGTAAATGGGCTTTACACTGGCAGTTGGCTAATGCAAACCGCCAGTGTAAATAGGCCGTTAACACTGGCGGTTTTCTTACACGAACCGCCAGTGTAAAGGCTTTTACACAGGCGGTCCTTGAGGCTGGCCCACACATTTCTCTCTACTGACGTCACCTCTTTCCCAACCGCCAGTGAAAAAAAGGGTGGCGCCAAGAGAAATCTCCAGTGTACTAGTGTCACTTGACCAGGAATCATGTAACGTGATTGATCTCAACGTGATGAGGGTAGGGGCATAAAGGTTCTTCTAGGTGTCAAGAAATAACAAAAGAGATTAAAAATAAATAAATAAGGTATAATACCCTAATAATCAAGGTGTCAAGGATACCAGTCCTAAATATGCGAAGACAATGTTTAGAGTCTTAAATATGCAAAGCCTAACGTTTAGAGTCCTAAAAACCAATTCTCTCTACAGAGACTGCTCAAACTAGTGAAGTTATTTGCAACTATTGGGCTTGTAGCAAGTGCAGTGGCGAAAAAGTTTGTAGCCTTGCATTTGAGGTCAAAACCTTGCTATATCTGAGATGTATTTGAAATTACATATTTTTTCAGATTAAGTTAATTACTCTGACTTTTTCTCTGAAAATTTGAGACTGGGCAAACATGATAAATTCGGCACCGACATGGAAACCCCTGGCGTGGTCCTAATTCCTAACATGAAGCGGAAGAGTGTCCTCTGTCCAGCTGACCCTCACGCGGAAGAAGCTGTTCCTTGTGGCGATTCTTTGCTGTTGCTGACAGGCTGTGCTAAGGTCTGATTGGGTTCACGTTAACCGTTCGAAAAACTTCGTCTTCTGTGATTTGGAATTTGGGCATCGTCCAAGCAACGAGGGAATAACGACCAATCGTGGACTCAGCACACGCAATCTGGAAACCACATCCTCTTCTTTTCCTCAAAGCATATAAAGTTGTTCTTTGCACAAAGAGGCAAGGATCTGTTCATACATGTAGCTTTGCGTGGTGTCATTGTACTGAAGAATAAAGGTTCGTGTGCAGAGTACACTCAAGGTATCGATGCAAAGCTGCTCAGTATGTCCCAAAGACAACCTTATATGCAGGGCGTTGGATTAACATCGGGAGCACCAGTCTTCCACCCAAGAAGCTCCCACAAACACTGCAGCAGTCAGCATCCCTTGTGAGTTGTTCTGGTCGGCGCCGGCGACGAGATGGCAAGCGCCGTTGGCGAGCTGATCGCCGGCAAGCTTGCCGAGCATGTCTGGGATGAGGCTACCCTGTTGTGGAGATTCAAGGACGACGTGGATGGCTTGAAGAGGACCATGGTGAAGCTGCAAGCTTTGATGCGCCATGCTGACCGGAGGGAGGGCCCGGATGAAGGAGAGAGACGAGAGATCATGCAGGTTTGGATGAAGGATTTCAAGGCTGCAGCCTACGACATTGAGGACTTGCTGGATGAGTTCGACGCTATTGAACTCATTAAGCAGCACCAACCCAAGGTACAGATGCTAAACTTCAATATTCTTAGTTAATTTTCATTTTTTTTCTATTTCCAAAGTGAGGGTTGTCCCATTTTTAAAACTCTCGGTTCCACTTATATGCTTTTAACTGATATTTGCCCATCTGATCACTCCCAAATTAATAAGCTTTAGAATGTTGCTGGGGAACAGAAGCGGAACCTTGCTAATCCTTAATTTTAAAATAAAATTGCGAACGCATTACATCATCTGTGAATTTAAAATTGATAGTGTGGTCTCATTGTTAAAATAAAAATTGAGTGTATCAATTTAGCCATAACAACATTTAAATTAGGCCTTGTTTTAATCTGGCAAAAATAAAATGCCCGTGCATAGGCAACTCAAGCAGGACGGTGATATTATTTTGGTAAACATGAATCGTTGAGGCAATTGATTCTGGAAATCAGTCGTACTAAGTTCATAGTTGCCTCCATTTCAACAGCGGCACCAACTTTTATTTAGGACTGCACTCACGTCATCAGAGTCAAAGGACTATGGGCAGAGCCGCAGAGGTGGGAGTCTATAGCTGCAATTGCAAATGACTCCTTTCCAACATATTATATTTAGTAGAAATAGGAGAAGGAAAGAAGATATTCAGGCAGTTATATCCAGCCTAAGGAGTGCCCTGAGCATGAAAATTCTTCATGAAATTAGAATGGAGTCATGACCAAGCAGTCTGACACAACTATAAATTTTTATCGCCAAGTATAATTGAAAACTAATTCTATATAGCATTACAATAACGTAGGGTGCATATTTTGTTTGCTTTAGAACATGTAGATAGACCCATCTGAAGCTGGAACCTGGAACAAAAAGAAAGAAGAGGTACTGTACATGTAAGCGTTACAAAATATTGCGTGACAACGGCAATAGGCAGATAAAGTAATACAAATACAATCACAGTGTAGGCCACTGTATTTTTCCGCCGCGCCCCCGCGTCGCCCCCACACGGGCGACTCAGGTGGCCAAACGCTAAGCCGCCGCGCCCCTCCCTTCTCCCACTGCGCCGCTGCAGGAGCAGGCCACCAGCAGGGCCGCGCAGCCCGCTGGGATGGCAGCGGCGGGGACCCTTCCTCTCATCTGGTGGCGTGGCGACGTGGGGGGTCGCGGGCCGACGGTGCGTCGCCTCGTCCAAGCCGCGTGGGGCTTGGCGAGGCCGCCTGGCCTGGACCACGTCAGCGTCGGCTAGAGGCCCGGGAAGGGGCAGGGTGGTGATGGCAGCGGCCTTCTTTTCTTCCCCCTCCACCGTACACTCTCCTCTTTGCATGGCAGGGCCGGCCTGGGCTACTCCAGGGCCTAGGCGGCCAGATCTGGTGCCCGGGCAGCCGGATCCGGCACCCCCTGTTCGGGGGGCGGCGTCGGTGGTGTCAGCCATGGTGGGGGTGGCTACGCAGGCCTGGGGTGCCTAGCTCTCCGTCCTCGCGGCCGGATCTAGAGCCCATTGGGCTGGGGGCGGCGCCCACGGTGGCGGGGCTCGCGCGACCGACAATGGCTGGCAGTGGCTGGCATCGTTGGCTGCGGGTGCCAGGACCAGCAACGACGGCGGGCAATGGCTCCGGTGTGCGGCGGTGTGTCGCACGGGGCAAGGTAAGGCCCGGTTCTGTGTGCCCGGCCAGAGGGAGTGGCGGCTGATGCAGCTTTGCGGCTGCTCATGCAGCCGACGTGTCAATGCCCCTCTGAAAGGGTTCCTGCGGGATGGCAGGGAACGACGACGGCGCAGACAGCATGCTATGACCCGGGGTCTTGGCCTGACGCAATGCTGGGGGATATCTTGGGCGAAAGCCTCGGCGACAGTGACACCAGTGGGCGCCGCTTCCCCTGTTGAGGGCGCCGTGTTTCCCAACACTGTCTTCCATGGGCGAAAGCCCGGTCCATCTCGGACAAGCGACGGTGGCGTCCCCGATATCATTCCCTTCCTGAAGGCGTCGCTTTTGAAGTTCATCATGGCCACGACGTCGCCTTCGGTTGAAGCTCTTTGCTTCTCGGCGCCCGGTATGCGTGTGGAGGGGCGACTTGCAGCGTGAATTCGGAGGTGCTACGTCACGGGATGTGGCTCGGCAACGATGACATGAGGCGAACCCCCCTTCTTTGTCGACTAGACGGCTTCGGAGGTCGGGTAAAAGTAGGGGGCGGGGCGGAGGTTCAAGATTGGAAGTCGGAGCTGCTCTTCGTATTGAGCTCAGCAACGATGACCTGTTGCGGCCTTTCACTTTGGGCCGTCTGCCCTGTCTTCGTTAGGATCGTCTAGGGTCTGCCATGGAAAGTCGGAGCTGCTGGCTGCTCTACAAGCATGCTCGGCAACGATGACTCATGGCAGTTTTGTGCTCTTCTGCGTCGCGTGGGTGGGTCAGCCCTTTGTGTGCCCTGTGTTGGTACCACGTTCGGCTACCCTTCTTATACATACAATTCTTTCATCATAATTATTTCAAAAATAAGAGATACAATCACAGAAACACGCAGTGAGTAATCATTCTTCGAGTGTAGTAACCTTATACATGAATAAATCAGCAATGAAATGATGTCTCCCAAAAGTAAAAGGCAAATTTTGCTCATAGACACCTTTCAATCGTGGAATTGGCCGATACACACCGCCAAAACGATAATTTGTCCAGTACCATTACGAAACCGTGGTTCTTTGCCGCTGGACACCGCACGCAATAAAATATTCATTTTCATGGTTCGGGAGAGAGAAAGACGCGTGAATAGACCACATTGCCCCCTACAAGTTGTCTTCTACCTCTAGATTCCACTCTTCTCTCTCTCCTCCATTGCCTCGGCTCTACACTGTGCGTCGCCGCTCCTGTCCCCAGCCCTGCATGCCCCACCGGCCACCGCACTCCCCACGGATGGCAGCAGGAGACCAGCAGGCAGCACACACCCCCACAGATGGCAGCAGGAACGGGTCGAAGGTGTCACGAAGACGGGACACGAAGCCAGGGCACGAAGTCTCTAGAGTGACGTCTGTGTGGGGTGGGATGAGCCGTAGCTGTCGGGCATCATCCGTGTGGGTGTGACGCGCTGCCGCCGGGGTTGCTCCATCTGTGGCCGAATCTGAAAGGGAACAGGGACCGCCACCATCAGTGAGGGTAGGGGCGTCATAGAGGTTGCAGCCGGTTGGATCCGCGGTGGGAGGCGACCATCGCCGTCGCAGATGGTGCGACCGCCTTCGCTACCGCCGTTGGTGATGTCGAGGCCGCCGCTGAATGGGTAGGAGGTGGGGAGGTGTGTCGTCTCCAAATGCGCCGGCCACTGCCGTCAATGGTGTGTCGGGGGGCACGAAGAAGTACGACTCCCGCTCGTCGATGCGCGCCAGGCCCGGGCGCTCCCAAGGGTCCTGGCGGTACAGGTGCACCGTGGGGATGATGTCGAACTTGAGCCACTTGCTTTAGGAAGAACTCAAGCAGCTCCTCCGTCGGGTTTAACCGAAACACCAGCAGCTCCAGCTCCGTCGCCCCCGCACCAGATGACGGTGGTGATGCGGCAGGCCACGGCTCCGCCATGGATGAGTACCGAGTAAGTACGCGTTGCTTGGCCTTTGCTGGTTGCTTGATGGATCGACGGAGAATTGGAGACAAAGATGGAGATAAGAGAGAAGGGGGAGGTAGAAGATGACTTGCAAGGGCAATATGGTCTATGCACGTGTCTCTCTCCCAAACCATAAAAATGAATATTTTATTGCGTGTGGTGTCCAACAGCAAAGAATCATGGTTCTATAATGGTGTCGATTCGGTCCAATTCCACGATTGAACGGTGTTTGTGAACAAAATTTGCCAGAGTAAAACTAAACTCAGCACTACTATTTAATGAAAATTTAATACCAGGTTATACAACCTTTTTTTTTTTGAAACAGCTTCTACAACTTTGAACACTGACCTACTCAGTTCAGGAACATAAACGTCACCTTTAGTGTCATCTGTGTCAGAAATATGGAATATCAATAAGCCGAAACACTCTGCAATGCCAACAACACTTTATCAGTTTACAAAACCGAAAATTTTGTTTTAAAAACTCAGGCAAGAAAGAAGAGAACAAAAAAGTGGGTGACATTTCCTTACTCCAGTTCATTTGAGGCCACATAATTTCGAAGAGTATGTGTTAACCCATGCATAGCACGATATGCCTGGCTCCTCCTTGCCTGTATTTTATTCTGAAAGCGAACAGAGTCTGAAGTGGAGTAGCTTGGTATTACAATATAAGTAAAAAAACAAAGAGGTGGAGAGCAGGCATACTTGCAGGATACATTTTTGTTCACTAGACTCGGGCTGCCCACGAACTTGGCCCACAAAGCGGTATCCATGAGGTGTGTTTGTGGGCTTCACCTGGCAACTTGGGCCATAAATTGTCCTAGACCCACAAACAGACAGCAGAATCCTTGGTTTAGAAATAAAGTAGAGATTACAAAATGTGCAGCAAGTGAAATGATTAGAAGGTTAACTTTATTGGTACACAAAAAATTCACATGAACTTATTCTTGTTTGGCTGGACATTAGATTTTTTTTTGTTTCGACTAACTTTCAAGTTCGAAGTTGAGTTTCTAAATTTTATACAACTTAGGTATCATCGACAGTTGAGTTAATTTGGTGCGAAATTGAATGGCTGAGTGTTTGTTGGGTGCCATTGCACTTGTTGTGCTTGTCATTATAGTGACCAACCAATATATTATAATTTATTTCTCAACAAACATGTAATATGTTTTCTTCTACAACTTGTTTTGTTTTGTTCAACCGTTAATATACCACAGGAATATATTCAAGTACTACAATACATAACAAAACACATGCACAACAAAATTTTATTTATGATTTTTCTTTTTCTCTTACAGATTAAGCTATTCTTTTCATCCTACAATCCATTCCTGTTGCGGTTTACAATAGCTCACAAGATGAAGAAGGTAAAGGAAGCTTTAACCAACATAGAGAAAGAGGGTCATGAGACCCTTGATCTGGTGCCCCAAGATACACCAATGTGGGCTGATGAGGTGGCCAGAAATCAAGCTACCATTGCACCCACCAATGGGGGCATCGACATTATTAGAATGGTAGGAAGGGATACTGAAAAGGAAAAGATAATCAAGTTACTGAAAAGTGAAGCTGATGAGGTTGTCTCAATCATTCCTATTGTTGGACTTGGTGGCATGGGGAAGACAACACTAGCCCAATCAATTTTTTTTGACAATAGAACCAAAACCTTTGATCTACGGGTATGGGTCTATGTGTCTAAGAAGTTTGATCTACAAAGAATTGGGGAAATAATCATATCAACAGTGAGTAGAAGTACTAGTATTGAGCCAAGCGAACGGTACATCACCCTAAAAGATGGCGATTTGCAGTCTATTACTGAAATATTGAAAAGTATGCTCCCTACCAAAAAGTATTTGATTGTTCTGGATGATATGTGGGAGGAAGCTGTGGATAATTTGGAAAAACTAAAGCATATGCTACAATATGGTAGGAAGGGAAGCAAGATCATATTAACTACACAAATGCAACATGTAGTGGATAAATTGGATATTGGTGCTCTAGCCAGTCAAGGAATAATCCGCCCTGTGCGCAAGAGTGACCAAATCAATTTAAGCATTTTATCAGATGATGACTGTTGGAATGTGATGAGGCAAACAACATTCAGGAAAGATGAGGATCTATGTGGATTAGAAGCAATTGGTAGACAAATCACCAAGAAGTGTGCAGGTCTACCACTACTAGCACGATCTCTTGGATTTTTGTTATCCCAACATAAGTCTACAGAGGCATGGGAAGATATAAGGGACAAGAAGATTATTTTGGGTATGGAAGAAAACATTTTGTTGCAAGAGCCTTTGGAGCGCCTCATGTTGAGCTATTACTACATGCCATTAAAGTTCAAGTTGTGCTTCACATATTGTGCAGTTTTCGCCAAGGGCTTTACTATTGCTAGTGACCGCCTCATCCAGCAATGGAGAGCCCTTGGATATATTCAATCAATCGTCGATGGCAAACACTGTGTCGACTATTTGTTGGGGATGTCTTTTCTTCAAATTTCCAAGACTTCTCAGGTCAGTAGAATAATCTCTTTTCCATACGTTGATTCATTCAGCATGATATAATGCTATCGATGTTAAACTCCAAGATTGTCAACAGATCTATGTTAGTACTTATTTAACAATGAATTAAGTGGTATGGTGGTCTTACCCATAGCTATCACTGTTCAAATAACTTGATTCAATTCATTCTTCGGAATACATTTTCACTTTATATTATTTAAGTTTGTTAGCACGTACTTGAAAATTGGGGATACGCCTGTAAACCCATGGTCCTACACGAGTAAGTAACTTTGAGATATGAGATTTAAAAGTTCATGGATAAATTTACGACCCACAAATAATCAAAGTTTATCATTTGTTTATAATCTAACACGATATTGGTATAGATACTTTAGAGTTACCAATTTCTCTAGTTTTCTCAATCCACATTCATAGTTTTCCACCATCATAGATCCATTTGTGTTTGACATATGTTCAAGTAAAACCTTAGCTTGAGCTACATGTTTTATATGAAATCGATATACACATAGCCTTTGGATGGTGACATATATCATGCATGCGTGCCTTAAGTTAGTTTTTTCATGCTAATAATGGCAGAAGTGGGTGCTTTAGAGAAACACACACACACACACTCACTTTGGGATTTTATTGTAGATGCATTAGTTTTTAAACTTTCATAATGACAAAGGTGTATATCTTAGATTCAAATTTAGGGGTACTTTAGATATTTTTCATAAGGACTTCGGCATGTAATTTATTTGAAGATTTAGGGTTTATTTTAAGTTATTTTTTATAATGACAAAGGTGGATATACTTTAGACTACTTTTTGATTGCAAAGGTAGCTAATAGAAAACACAATAGATGTAATGGATATTATTAATGATGATTAGACAATAGAGTCTAGCAAATTGATAGGTACATGTTTCTATTTTTGTGGATTCTAGATTTTATCCCTTTTCTAGCACATCTTGTAAGGATAAACTTGAAGGTTCCAAAAAAATCTCTAAATACTAATAATAGTAAGATATCATAGCTGCTTTTTAAAGAAAACCTTTTCCTTTTGGAAAATAGAATTGTTTCCAGTCTGATAGGTACATTTATAAAAAGGGTAAGTTTAAGGTGTGTACTTGCTCGTCATTCTTGTTTGTGGGATTTCTGTTTCTTGCTTGTGATCTTATTCTTTAGAGTTCTTATCATCTGGAATCCACGTCCATGGAAACACAATGAACACACGAACTATTTTGCCACTTCTCCATAGTATTTGAGTAAAAGAAAAGAAAGCATCATGAACTATATATAAGCAGCTAATGTGCCAATTGCCCAATTTTTTTTTGGGAATGTTAAGTTGGGATATTTACTTAATATAACTTACTAGAGTCATAATAACTGATTTTTGTTGTTAAAAATCGACCAGCAATGGCTAAATTTTCGTTTGCTTCATCGAATGGCGACAAATGAATCACAGAATTCTAAACATTCAGGCTATGAATCTTTTTTTTTTATTTTCTGAATAGATGATTGTTTGTTAGTCAGAAAGAAAGATCACTATCAGAAGGTAGAAGGAAATAGTCACATTAATATTCTGATTGAAATGTTTAATTGATAACATGATGAAAGAATTAAAACCAATATACTCTAGTGATAACTCAAGAACCTCAAGCTCGTTTTGGAAACATAAAAACCCAAGAACCTCAACGGCAATGAGGACCCTAGCGCACAATATCTGAGATGGAAAGGAATGACTTTTTCTCAAATACGTAGGAGGGGTGTGCAAGTTTGTAGTAAAGAATAATTAAATGAACCTTAGTGCAACTTGGCTAAAACCAGCACTAGGCTCAAGGAGCCAAACAGAATAAGGTCTAGATTGGATGTTTTTTAACTTTAAAATATAGAACATAATATCTAATCGAAACAACAAAAATTTGTTGGAGAAGAATTCGATGGTAGCAAAAAGATCCAAACAAGCTGGGACGTGTCTAAGAACTTTAGAAGAATTATACCATAATATATGTAAAAATACTACAAGATATAAATGAGAAAAATAAAACAATCATAATAAACAAAGCATTAAGGAAACATGAAAATGTTTTATATACCCAAACCGAGTGGATCATATAGAGAGAAAAAATAGGCACTTAGACAAAAGCCCGCACATGCTATTGTGGGTGTCTATTTGGTATGCGATGTATATAGGAGTTGTTTGGTTTATGCCCTGCCGACACACCCTTGGCTTGGCAAGCATCTTAGCTCTGAGCGCTCGAAATTGAACGCCTAGGGGAGCTTATTGGTTTATGCAAGTTTGTCTGAAGGCAAAGCAAAAAAGCCAAATGAGTGGAGGGCGGAGAAAAAATGCAGCAGTGCTGCTGCCTTACGGGACGACAAGAGCAACAGTGGATGAAAATTTTGCGAGAATCAGTGCTGGAGAAGAGAGGGATGGCACTGACGCGTTGGAGAGCAGGAGTGGTGGATGCACGGGACAGGTGGAGTGAAAATATTGGGAGGAAACTTGTTGGCATCCGGTTTTTTCTTGAGATTCCTGAAGGGATCGTGACGCTTAAGAGAGGGTGAATTAGGCAACTTAAAATACTAACTCTAAACTATGGCCTCTTCTTCTAACCTTAGCAAAACCTATGCAAAAGATAAACTATCTTAATGTGTAACTACGGTTTTGCTAGTGTGTTGCTATCTCTACCGTAAAAGGAGTAATACAATCAATGTAAATGCGAAAGCTAAAGAGCAAGGTAGAGATATGTAAACTCCCGTCGACGACTCCGGTATTTTTACCGAGGTATCGAGAAGCGCACAAGCTTCCCCCTAGTCCTCGTTGGAGCCCCTCGCAAGGAATCCCTCGCAAGGGCCAAGCTCCTGGTCGGGTAACTCCGTGGATAGCCTCGGACCTTCTCCACGCGCAAGTGGGTCTCCGACGTGCCTTCCGACAAGCCTCTCCCGGATGCTCCCCGCCGTCTTTACTATCAAGCTTCCGGCCGAAACGCCGCGGGCCTTGTTCCCTCCGGTACACGGTGGCGGCCACACTACAAACATGGTTGGTGTGATCTCGCAAGACTACAAGCCCCTCCGATGTACAACAATGGTGCGCGTAAGCACCGAGTGGTAAGAGGTATGCAAACCTCACAAAACACTAGGCCTAAACCTAGAGCAAGCGCATAAGCGATGGTCTAATTAACCTAAGCACTTTGCAAAGCACCTACGCTAATCACCTAATAAAACACTAAGCACTATGCATGTGGAGATCACTAAAGTGGTGTATCAACACCCTTGGTATGTTTCCTCAACTTCACTATACTCAAATGGCCAGTTGGAGGTTGTATTTATAAGCCCCACTGAGAAAGTAGCCGTTGGGGACGAAATCCCACTTTTCTGCTACCGATCGGACGCTGATCACGTCCTGACCGGACGCGTCCGGTCATCCCGACCGTTAGAGCCGCGATCAACTGATCGGACGCTGCCAGCGTCCGGTCACATGCCACCGGACGCGTCCGGTCGCGGTTTCACCGCTCTGGAACCTCTGTGTACTCGACCGGACTCTGTTGTCCTGCGTCCGGTCGATTTGCCGCTAGCGTTCGGTCCAGCGTCCGGTCGCTGCTGCTGACGCTTGTTGCTGAGTCACTTGATTGGAGCGTTCGATCGCTTTCTTCCAGCGTCCGGTCACCTCAGTGAGCTTGTTTCTTCGTGATCTTGCGTACAGCTTGGTTTCTATCTTTGTGCTTGGACTTTGCTTGATATCTTGGGTCTTCTCTTGTGCTCCTAGGGTTTTGCTTATGGTGTTGATCATCGGATCACCACGTCGCCTTCGTCCAAGTCACGTCTTGCATCCTATTGAACTATAAAACAATCACTTGCAACTTCATTAGTCTAATTTGGTTGTGTTGATCATCAAACACCAAAATCCAAAGTAAATGGGCCAAGGGTCCATTTTCCTTACAATCTCCTCATTTTTGGCGATTGATGGCAACACGACCAAAGCAGGCAAATAATAAAAATTTTGAAATTTGAAAACTACCTACTTGCTAGGATGCAATGCAAGGGGCAAGACTATATGATGCTAAAAGATACTACTTATAAAACTAAAAGATACTACATAAAAACTTATCTTGCCCTTGCAAAATGTCCCAATGTGGTATTATGGACTTATGCTCCCCCAAATTCCATAATCCACTTTTCCATAACCAAAAGCCACTTGTATGCTTGATACCAAATGAATGCAAAACTTGTATCATGGCAACTTTTCAAAAGTTAAAATTGTGGATTTAGTATTATTATGGGTTGAGCTTGCTTTTGGTCCTATAATTTCTCCCCCTTTGGAATCAAACACCGAAAAGGAAGACATTAGTAGCACAAGGGAGGGTCAAATTTTGTGATCCTTTGTATGTAGATTGGAATTGATCACAACACTTGACTCTCACATTTATACAGACTGAGCTCTAAGTATATGCATACATATGATGTAAGGCAAAGCATATGCATAACGGGCAAATTAATGTGCAAGGGAGGTTAATCTATATAATGCATGGAGAAAGCATAGAAATTTATTTGATACCAAATGAAAGCTAATACCAATTGATACCAAATGAAAGCTAATACCAATTGATACCAATTGAGAATTAATGAAAGCATGATGCTTATCTCTGGGGACTCCATTTTCCTTGCAATGAGACTACTACACATATAATAGACTTGAAAAAGGTATTAGTCTCAAAGCATCCAACTTGTATGATAAGCTCCCCCTAAAAGTGTGCATACAAGTGTAGAATACTTGTAGGAGACATGCACATTTGACTTTTAAGGTCAAAATACCGATTGAAAGATAATGTCACATACAAAGTGAACATCTCTTGAAGTTGGTATTTGGAGAAGTTTATCTACAATTTGAAACTTTGGCATATATAGAATAATCCAATTGAAACAAGAGCTATGTGCCGTGCTCCTAAACAATTTAAACCATGTAGGTTTGCTCCAAGGATAAGAGTGATACCGAGCAACCCTACCGTTTGATTATCTAGGGTATGCATGACAAGAATTTAGCAATGCAAATGCAAACCTAGGCATAAAAGGAACTAGATGCTAATTGAAATTGCAAGAAATTAAATCTAGTTACCTAACATGGGAAGGGGAATTTGGGTCCATAGTATTCACTAACCCACTTGGCAATGACTTTGTTTAACATGATGCACCCCATGAAATGCACCCAAACTTTTCCAAGTCTCCAAATTCCCCGTTGTCCAACGGACTTCTTACTTCCCTTTCGGGATCCAAACCTTCTTGGTGCTCTTCATGTTGGAGATGATTTCCTTTGGCACCCAAAAGCGTTTGACCACATTGATGGCTTGCTTGTTCACCTTGATGGCCACCACCTTGTCATTTTTCTTCTTCTTTAACAAGTATGGTGTGGAGGCCTTCTTGTCCACCTTGTTGGTGTAGGTATTAGAGAGCTTGCTTGTTTGCTTCTTCTCTTTCTTCTTTGCTCCTCCCCCATTCTTCACCTTGCACTCATAGGACTTGTGACCTTCCTTGTGGTATACGTAGCAAACCACGGTTTGTCCTTCATCAAGCTTCTTCACTCTCTTGACGGTGTTATCTTGATGAAGTTGGGCTTGCTTCACCTTGTCTTTCACTTGAGTCAAGTCCTTGGTGAGGCGAGCTACTTCTTGCTTGAGTTGCTCATTTTCCTTTGCAACCTCTTGTGTGCATGTATCTACAACAACTTTCTCAACACAAACTTGGTTGCACAAAGATGAGTCTAAACATAAATCATTACAAGAAGTAGAGGCATCCTTTTTAGACATGTTAAAGATACAACTTTTCTTTTTAGATGCCTTGGTGGAGGTTGTATTAATGGCTTCAAGATTATCAACTTTATTTGTTAGCTCATCACAATGTTTGCACATGGTTTCCATTTTAGCAAGCAAACTTTTATAAGCATCTTGTGAGCTAGCTAACTTTTCTTTAAATTTTTTATTTTTCTTTACAAGTTGCTCATCATTGATTGTGCAAGTATTTGTTGTTGCACTAGCCTTAAGTTGCTCAATTTTAGTAGATAGTTCAATATTGAGATTAGCAAATGTCTCATATTGTTTAAGTAAAGTTTTATATGCTTCTTGTGAACTATCTAGCTTCCCTTTTAATTTTTCGAGCTTCTTTTGTTGACTAGTGCAAACTTTAGCATAATTAAGATTTTGTTGCACAATTTCATCATAAGAAAGCATTTCATCATCACTATCACTCTCACTAGAGGATGAACTTTCGTTACCTCGTGCCATAAGGCACATACGAGAAGAGCTTGATGATGAGTGCTTGCGCCCTCACCTCTTGTGATGGTGTTCTTCTTCACTTGAAGAATCATCCCATGATCTTATTGATGTGAGGGCTTGGTTCTTGCATGCCTTCTCCTTTGTCTTGGGTGTGGGCTTGTTTGGACAAACTTCCACAAAGTGCCCAACTCGCCGCATCTATAGCATCCTCTCTTTCTTTGCTCATTTCTTTGATTGGTGAAAATGAGATCTTGAATTTGGATGGGCACACCCTTGACATTTAGCCTTTGGATCATCTTTTCCACCTTGTTGATAAGTTTGATTGATTCTTCATTAAGGTCGGAGGTGGAGGAGGAAGATTGATCTTCATCACTTGAATCTTCATCATCATTATCATCCTCATCTTCTTCTTCTTCACTTGAGGAGCTTGAGCTTGTCTCAACTTGCTTGCCCTTCATCTTCTTTTTCTTGCTACATGCGAGAGCTTTGCCTTTGCTTGATGAAGAGGCTTCTTCTTGACCCCATCTTGTGTGACATTTCAAATGCCACTAACTTGCCAATGACTATGCCCGGGGTCATGGTGCTCAAGTTCTCCATGTTGTGAAGGATGGTGATGATGCTTGCATATTTCTTTTGTGGTAGCACAGAGATGATCTTCCTCACGATGTCCGCATCATCTAGCTTTGTTAATCCTATTGAATGGAGCTCATTGATAATTAGATTCAAACGAGAATACATATCACGAACAAGCTCATCATCATTCATTGTAAAGGAATCATAATTTTGTTAGCTAGACAATGTTTTTGCTCACGGACATTAGATGTGCCGTCATGGAGCTCATGTAGTTTTAACCAAATTTCGTGTGCCGTATATAAAGTGAACACTTGGTTAAACACATCCATGCTAAATGATTCAAACAAACAATTTTTAGCTCTAGCATTGAAATGAATCTCCTTTTTTCACTCTTCGTGGGCTTATCGGGATTCTTAATGGGTTTCATCCCGTCACGAGTGACTCTCCAACCACCCAAATCAACCGCCTCAAGGTAACAACCCATTCTAGCTTTATAATAAGGAAAGTTAGTGCCGTCAAAGTGTGTAGGCCTAGAGGTATCCATCCAAAATACTCTAAATAGCGTCGACTCTACGGCGGTTAAGCTAAAGGTCCAAATTGAGCCAACCGGCTCTGATACCAATTGAAGGGGACCATGACGCCTAAGGGGGGGTGAATTAGGCAACTTAAAATTCTAACTCTAAACTATGGCCTCTTCTTCTAACCTTAGCAAAACATATGCAAAAGATAAACTATCTTAATGTGCAACTACGATTTTACTAGTGTGTTGCTATCTCTACCGCAAAAGGAGTAATTCAATCAATGTAAATGTGAAAGCTAAAGAGCAAGGTAGAGATATGCAAACTCCTATCGATGACTCCGATATTTTTACTGAGGTATCGAGAAGCGCATAAGCTTCTCCCTAGTCCTCGTTGGAGCCCCTCGCAAGGAATCCCTCACAAGGGCCAAGCTCCTGGTCGGGTAACTCCGTGGATAGCCTCGGGACTTCCCCACGCGCAAGTGGGTCTCTGACGTGCCTTCCTACAAGCCTCTCCCGGATGCTCTCCGCCGTCTTCACTATCAAGCTTCTGGCCAAAATGCTACGGGCCTTGTTCACTTCGGTACACGGTGGTGGCCACACCACAAACGCGGTTGGTGTGATCTCGTAAGACTACAAGCCCCTCCGATGTACAACAATAATGCGCGCAAGCACCGAGTGGTAAGAGGTATGCAAACCTCACTAAACACTAGGCCTAAACCTAGAGCAAGCGCATAAGCGGTGGCCTAATCAACCTAAGCACTTCGCAAAGCACCTACGCTAATCACCTAATAAAACACTAAGCACTATGCATATGGAGATCACTAAAGTGGTGTATCAACACTCTTGGTATGTTTCCTCAGCTCCACTATACTCAAATGGCCGGTTGGGGGTTGTATTTATAAACCCCACTGAGAAAGTAGCCGTTGGGGACGAAATCCCGCTTTTCTGCTACTGATCGGACGCTGATCACGTCCTGACCGGACGCGACCGGTCGTCCCAACCGTTAGAGCTGCGATCAACTAATCGGACACTGCCAGCGTCCGGTCACATACCACCGGACGCGTCCGGTCGCGGTTTCGCCGCTCTGGAACCTCTCTGTACTCGACCGGACTCTGCTGTCCTGCGTCCGGTCGATTTGCCACCAGCGTCCGGTCCAGCGTCCGGTCGTTGCTGCTGACGCCTGTTGCTGAGTCTCTTGATCGGAGCGTCCGGTCCAGCGTCCGGTCACCTCTGTGAGCTCGTTTCTTCGTGATCTTGCGTACGGCTTGGTTCCTATCTTCGTGCTTGGATTTTGCTTGATATCTTGGGTCTTCTCTTGTGCTTCTAGGGTCTTGCTTATGGTGTTGATCATCGGATCACCACGTCGCCTTCGTCCAAGTCACGTCTTGCATCCTATTGAACTACAAAACAATCACTTGCAACTTAATTAATCTAATTTGGTTGTGTTAATCATCAAACACCAAAATCTAAAGTAAATGGGCCAAGGGTCCATTTTCCTTACAATTCCCTAAAAGTGGAAATAGAAATCCGATTTAAGCATCTTGGGGTCAATCAGGATAAGTGCAAAATTGTTTTTTTTTTCTTGAACGACGCAGGAGAGCTAAGAAAAAGCTAAGGCTAGAGTCACCCATCCTAAGCAGAACGCGGACACACCTAGATAGCAAAAAGATCTGAGAAGATCGATGCTAGTATTGTTATTTTGTGAAATTCATTCAAGGTTTAACGGCTAGGAGTAAGAATCAGCTCGTTCGTTACCATCAAGATAATATTTCATAATGATAGATTTAATTTCGCTACTAACAGTAGTAACAACTGATTTGTCTGCAGAATGCTCCAGAGGACGCTGAAGGTCCCATCAAGGTGACGATGCATGATTTGGTGTATGATCTTGCAACGATAATACTTGGCCAACAGTTAATTGCTCTAAATGATCCCAAAGAATTGACTCGGAGCAGCCTTGAGAAGAATTATTGCCGACATATGCAGTTTATCAATTATCAGAAGCAGTCTATTGATTGGAAAAAAATTCCAAGTAAAATTAGATCTCTCCACTTTACAGAGTGCGACAGATTGCAGCTTCAAGATAACTCATTCTCTAAATGCCAGTATTTGCGTGTCTTGGACATAAGTGAATGTTCCATCCAAGGGAAATCTGTCCCCAGCAACATATCGTTGCCATCTTCCATTCATCAACTGATGCTGCTAAGGTACCTCGATGCCTCGGGCTTGCCAATTACATCACTTCCAAAATCCTTGCATAAACTTCAGAATATGCAGACACTAATTCTGTCTAACTGCGCACTTGAAACCTTGCCTGATAATATTGGTAGCCTTCTTAACCTTTGTTATTTGGACCTATCTGGCAATAGCAGCCTCAATAAGTTACCCGTGTCATTTGGGGAGCTCTCTGCACTCTGGTTCCTCAACCTATCAGCATGCTCTAAACTTTATGAGTTACCTGAGTCAATTGGCAATCTTATTTCTTTACGTCATCTAGACATGTCAGGCTGTAATGCGCTCCAAAAGCTCCCTGATAACTTCGGTAGCCTTCCTAAACTCTTGTTCCTAAACTTGTCCAGCTGTTCGAAACTAGTTAAACTGCCTGACAGTATTAACATCAAGTCTTTCGAGCATCTAAACCTATCAAGTTGCCACCAACTACAAAGCCTACCAAACAATTTTGGCAATCTTGAAAATCTCATGTTCTTAAACCTCTCTGACTGCTACAAGGTATATATGTTACCAGAGTCCTTTTGCCGACTCAAGCATCTGAAAGACCTAGATCTTTCGGACTGTCATGAGCTAAAAGATCTCCCTGAATGCTTTGGTAACCTTTCTGAGCTTCATTCTCTGAATCTAACAAGCTGTTCTAAGCTGCAATCATTGCCCGAGTCATTTGGTGGTCTGTCAAAGTTGAAGCACCTTGATTTGTCATATTGTATAAGGCTTGAAAATCTGCCATCCTCGTTTTGTAGCTTGAAGCTTCAAGTACTGTATTTGTGGAATCTCCGTGGGTTGCCAGAGGGTATTGGCAACATGACTAGTCTCACCATGTTTGAAGTCCACACAGTTAACGGGTGGCATATAGATTGGTTTGTCGCTCCTTCCATTTTGAGGCGCCTGCCGTTGCATGACAGGACAGTGGAACATAGTGTACATGATGTGCACGAGGTGGGTTATGGGCCGCATAGCAGTATAGTGAGCATTGGGAAATTGGCTTGTCAACACCTAGAGATTAATCACCTTGAGAAAGTCAAGCATCCGGAAGATGCAGAGAGAGCTAAACTGAGAGATAATCCAGACCTCCGGAAGCTACGCCTTTCCTGGGGCCATGAAGATATGACAGAGAACAAGAGAGATGCAGAGGTGTTGGAGAACCTTATTCCTCCTCGGACTCTGGAAGGATTCGCACTAAGAGGTTACATGGGCACAAACTTCCCTAAATGGATGCTTGAGATCTCCTCCTATCTTCCGTATCTCACCACCATCAAACTCATAAATTTAGCATGTGATGCTCTTCCTCCACTTGGGATGCTGCCGAATCTCAGGCTGTTGCTTATTATCAGAATTCCCAACATCACGAAGATCGGAAAGGAATTCTATGGAGAGAAAGGAGCTTGCAAAAGGTTGAGAGTTATTCAATTATTTGGATTGGAGAACTTGGAGGAGTGCTGGACAACACGGTCAGGTGAAGAAGGCGACGAGTTCTTAATCCCTAATTTGCACATGTTGGATGTATGGGACTGCCCAAAGTTGAAGTTCCTGCCATATCCCCCCAAAAGTATGTATTGGGACTTGACCAACAGCGATGAGGTGCTACCACCAGTGCATGGGTTTGGGAGGCTTTCATCTTCAACTCTTCCTTTTGAAGCCATAATCAGAAGCAAGAGTTTTACTGCTGACAAGTGGGGTCGGCTTCAGCACCTTGCCACCCTCGAGGAATTGACTATCACTTGCTTCCACGGCAGCTCATTAGCCTCCTTCCCAGAGGCCACTCCATGCTTCCCCTCTCTCAGAAGACTACATTTGCGGTTAGAAGGCCTAGAGATACTGCCAGAATGGCTGGGGCAGCTCATTACCCTTGAAGAATTACGCATCTGGTCCTCGCCCAACCTGACATCTTTGCCACAAAGCATACAGAACCTTACCGCCTTGAAGAGACTGAAAATTGAGGACTGTCCAAGACTGGTTGAGAGATGCGAGGGAGAGGATGCCCACAAGATTTCTCACATCCCAGAAGTAGTGTTGGCTGGCACAAGATTCGTACAGGAACAACCTGTCGGGGAATAAGAGGTAAGAAACCTCCCAAAAGCCTAGTGAATCTCTGCTTTTGTACAAGTAACTATGTATTGCTTCATTTTGGTGATCTTGGAATTGGAAGATTAAAAATAAATATTGCTTCTGAAACAGAGGTAGATTACGAGATATGTATAGCAAGACCTGGTGGATGAACCTGAACTGATGAACCCATGGAGGCCCTACTAGGCGGTGGACGAGCAGAGGTACGGAGGAGGCGAACCGAAGCACAGTGGTATAGTATATGGAGGTGAATCAACTTCGTCATGGTGGTATAGAGGTGAATCAACTTCTTCAGATAAAATTTTGCATTGTTATTAGTTGGATGTTCTTATATGTCAAGTTCACACTTGTTGGCCTACCTGCGGTATTTTTGGACACTAATGCTATGTTGTGGGTCGATGGATCTGATGACCTCTCAGTATACGTGGTCTAGTTTGCTGAGTTGTTCTCAACTTGTTCCAAGTTTTCTGCACTTAGTGTTGTCATTAAAAAGTGTTATACTATTGCTTGTAGATGGTATCGAAATGAGTTGAAGAAACTAGGTGTGTGGTGTATGATAAGCTCCATATCGCTCAATTTAGGAGGCTATGGAGTAATATTTCATCTAAATAATGAAGGCAAGTAATAAGCATCGATACAGTTATCGGGCTTATATCTATGCTTATAGGCCTGACATGGATTGATAATAGATAGAAACAAACTATTTATAGTCACTGCCACTGGCCTGGACAAGGAGCAGAGAGGCGCAAACAAGACTGCTGCATCGGTTGGTCGATTCCAACAGTTGCTAAACATTTTGTTTCACTGTAAGTCAAGTATGCACTGCATGCCCTGTTCAGTGTCTTCTCTGTGCCATTACAATGATGTAGATGCAGTTATATAATCCACTATCAATGAGATGCAGTGATAAAGGATCAAGCTACCTTAAGATAATGCCATTTATCGCATTTTTAGTGCAGACTGTTGGTGTGAGAAAAAAAGAGGTGATCGTCATTATAATGCAGATAGATATCACCAAGTTCATCTAGTACTTGTACCTCTTATTAGTCATGGTGAATATTTAACTACAATAGTCTCAACCACTTGATGTCTCCAGATCAGGATTAATTTAATAGGTTACATAGAAAAGAGAAAGGCAGCAAAACAAACGGGGTCGGCGTTCGTATAACCATCCATAGTTTTTGCTTTCTCCACATGTACATATTTTCTGTGCATTCACGGTGTTTGATAGGAATAAGCCTATGAAATACAAAGGGCGAAAATGAGTAGCCTTACACACGCAGATTACTAGTGTGCGAATCAGAGTCTAATTACCGGGATATGGGTCATGGGTGGGTGCTTTGAGTTCCATTGCCACAAAAACGTAGCTCACTAGAGCAATACATTACAACTCTTGCTCATCATGGAGCTATATATCTCTTCTTTGTAAATCAGGTGTTACCAATCGGCGGAGACAAAGGCGACGACCATGGTGAGCGAGCATGGAGGCAGCCGAGGAGGACGTGGTGTCCACGGACTAGAGGAGGCAGAGGGATGGACATGGACAAGGATGACCTCATCGCCGAGTTCCAGGGCGCACTGTACCCGGTGAAAAAAATCTCTCGAGGCGACGCTTCAAAATGGTTGAAATTCATTTGCCGACAAATGTAATGGAGGTGTGTTTCTGGGCGTCGTGTTTGTTCCATGACCCATGTTGATTGATATTCTATGAGGAATGCTTCTCTGGGTACGAGCATGCACTTGAATTCCACGAGAAATCTGCAAGAAAGTAGTACTACTAGAAGTATCAATTTCTCAGAGATCCATGCATGCTTGGGTCTGTGAGTCTCCTAAAACGAGCCCAATAGTACATTGACATTTCTGGTGGCATGCATATGTGTTGGGTTGCTCTGCCCTTGTAAAGCGACGGAGGCTCCTGATAATTTTTCTCGAGCGCATATTTCTTTAAGAGGTAGAAAATTACACGACACAACTATGAGAGAACTCTCGTAGCGCAGATTAGAACCACCAAGATCGTGGCAAGCGACCTATAACAAACTAGAGCAGCAAGAAAAAAGCAAGGGGAGAGGGACCCTGTCGATACGGGACCCACAGGGTTCCTCATCGAAACAATTACTGGCAGCGGGGCCTTGCCTGGCCCACCGCCAGACAGGAGAGGCGTGATGACAGACGACGCCGATTCCGAGTAGAACAAGCCAAACTAGCCGGACTCCTAATAGAAAGTACCTTCTGTAATTAAATCAGGACACCTTCTTTGTATTCGACTAGGATTGTAACTGCATCATAGCCATCTCTACCTATATAAAGAGAGGCTATGGGCACCTCCTGTAAGAATCTCAGTCACGATCATAACAATCAATCCAACGCAAAGGCTAATGCCGACTGGACGTAAAGACTATTACTCAATCACGAGGGCCCGAACCAGTATAAATCGACTATCTCTTACGTTCACCGTCGAGTTTCGCGTCCGTTGAAGCCCGAACAACTATCCCGGGTACCCCCGTGGCAGGCTATCGGTGGTAAAACATCGACAACTGGCGCGCCAAGTAGGGGCTTTCGGTGGATTTACATCCAAGAGCTCAACGGACTTCGGATCATGGATCTGTGAGGCAGACAACGACAGCAAGCTCGAAGGCTGTCTCCTCGAAGATTCAGCTCGTCATGAAGACCTCGCTATTTCAACGACTACGACAAATCAACTCACCGGAAGATTTGCGCGGCTCGCGGTGTCTGTTCCGACTCAGATTTCGCGGCCAACCGATTTCGACTCAAACTTAGGCTCCGCTTCCAGGATGGAATCTTATCCGGGTTCTTTCTGTGATGGACCGAGTTCTTTCCCACTAGGACTCCACGACATGGCCTCAGTCCATCAAGAATTCAACTCGGGATACTTTTAGAATTCCTTCAAGAAGCCGGGTCATTTTCCATTTGGGCTCCATAACATGGCAACGTCTTATTAGGCACTGCTCCAAGGATCCACCAGTCCGGTGGGAAGAGTGCCACTGACAGGAGCTCAGGAAGGCCTCGTACTGACTATAACATCTCAAGACTACATCGTCCACTGGCCAGGTTCTATTCTTGAGGATGACAATATCCGGTTAGTTGGCACGACAACGGTTCTACCCTACCAAGAAGGAGATTAAATCTACGACGCTGAAGTCTCTACTAAAGTTCTCAACGACTCTGATAATATGGAAACTGACATCAATAACAGAACACTTCATACTCGAGAAGTATTCATGGTTCGCCATCCCCGATCACCGTTGGTCCCTCCAGAAGCACCCGACATCAGGTCATCAGATGAATCCGAATCCAATATATCACCCTTTGCCTAGGGACATGATAGTGAAACCGAAAGCCAGAAACAAGCCAGAGAGATGAGAAACAAGTTGAAGCAGGGACGCCGACACCGTGCCAGGCAGCGCAAAGTAGCCTAGGCCAGATACGAATCTGATCTAGCCGGGTACAATAGAAGAAAGTCAGAGCAAGAAGCCAAAGAAAGGCGTGCAGCTGGAAGAACGAACAAATCTCCGTATGATAAGATTCGAGAACTAGCTGAACTCGAGGCTATCTCTCATCCCAACGAAGAATAGGAACGCCTTCGTGAAATCCTCCGGTCAACAGCCCTGAGGGTACAGGGTGGAAGGACTTACTCAAAACAACCCGCCAGATCAGCTTCTCAAAGGCAAGATAACCAAAGTCAACGAAGATCTGCTTTTGACAGATTGGGTCCAAATGGAAGTAGCAACAAAGGAAGTAGGGGAGACCAAAACCAAAGTAATCGAATTGAACGACCAAGAGAAAGCAGAAGCAGGCCACCCGTTCATATAGCCCCACGAAACTACTCTAGCAGAATCAACAACTAGCAGGAAGGAGGGGCTGAATCTGAATACAGAGCAGCTAAAGTACCCGACAGGTTCCCTTGCTTTGCAAATCGACTTCTTTCAGTACGACTACCTCACAAATTCAAACCTTCCAACCACTCCAAGTACGATGGCAAGACGGAACCCAAACAGTGGTTTAGGATCTACTCTCAATCAATTGAACTAGCTGGTGGAGATGATGACATCAAAGCACTCTTCTTCCCCATGGCACTAGAAGCTATGCCGCTCCAATGGTTTGACAAGCTAAACCCCAGATCGATCAGGGGCTGGGAAGAGTTGCAGAGAGCATTTTGTGAAAATTTTGCAGGCATCATCACACACCCCATCACTCACGTAGAATTAAAAGGACTCAAGCAGAAGGGGATGAAAGTCTCAGGGACTACTATCGACGATTTGGTGAGCTTTGAGCTCAAGTACACGACATCACCGAATCAGAAGTAATTGAAGCTTTCTCCCACGGAATTTTGGCCAAATGGCAATTTCAGGACTTCTGCAAAGAGAACCCGTGAAACAATGAAGAATTCAGGCGCACGGTGGAGAAGATGATCACTGCAGAAGAGAAGACACGAGAAAGATTTCCATATCGAAACAACCGGGACAACTCTGATAGACAAAATCATCGAAATAGCGGGCATCAGGACAGAAAATGCGGGCCTTACAACACTATGGCCATAGCAGACAAGGCCAGAAGGGGGTGAAAGTCTCAGGGACTACTATCGACGATTTGGTGAGCTTCAAGCTCAAGTACACGACATCACCGAACGAGAAGTAATTGAAGCTTTCTCCCACGGAATTCTGGCCAAATGGAAATTTCAGGACTTCTGCAAAGAGAACTCGCGAAACAATGAAGAATTTAGGCGCACAGTGGAGAAGATGATCACTGCAGAAGAGAAGACACGAGAAAGATTTCTAGATCGAAACAACCGGGACAACTCTGACAGAGAAAATCATCGAAATAGCGGGCATCAGGACAGAAAACGCGGGCCTAACAACACTGTGGTCGTAGCAGACAAGGCAAAGAAGTTTTCCAAACCTAGGAAGTTTGACGATATTGAAAATATGCACTGCATATGGCACCCGAACGAAAACCACACTACCGAAGATTGTCGCATCTTTATTTATCGATACACAAGAAAGGAAAACAATGGAGATAAAAAAAGAAGATAACCAAAAAAAAAGACGAAGATAACCATGAAGATAAGGGATTCTAGAAGTCCAAGGGGACGGTGGCAGTGATCTTTGTCGGGGTCCTGGGTTCTAGGAGCAAGCATCAAGACAAGCTGGCTCTACGAACCATCATGGCAGCAGAATCGGCTACTCCCAAATACCTCAATTGGTCGCAGTATCCAATCCAGTTCTCAAGAGAGGATCAATGGACTAGCGTAAGGAACGCTGGCCACTACCCACTGGTTTTGGATCCGACCATTGGTGGTATGACCGTCACAAAGGTGTTGATCGACGGAGGAGCTGGACTCAACATCTTTTTTCAAAAACGCTAAGGAAGATGGGGCTAGAACTCGTCGAGATGATTACTCCAACAAGTGTCCCTTTCTATGGGATAGTACCCGACAAGGCCGCTATGCCACTCGGACAAATCACACTGCTAGTCACATTTGGGACTCCCGTGAACTACCATACCAAGTTCATCAAATTTGAGGTTGCAGACTTCGAATCATCATATCACGCCATCCTTGGGAGACCAGCATTAGCCAAGTTTATGGCGATACCGCACTACCCGAACCTCTTGCTTAAGATGCTAGGACCCAATGGTGTTCTTTCTCTCCGAGGTGATCTGAAGCGTGCTTTTGACTGCGATGTTCAGGCAATCCAAATTGCGGCCAAGGCACAAGCAGCCAGTGGAAGGGAAGAGATAGTCACTATTGCTGTAGAAATAAACCTAGAAGAGCTAGAGACCTCGGCTAAGAGGCCTAGCATCCTTGCACCACCGAAAGAAGCCGACGCCAAGCAAATCGACCTGGGCACTGATGATCCCTCCAAGACGTCGAACATCAGTGCCCACCTCTCTGCAAAATAGGAACTCGCACTCACCAACATTCTTCGAGATAACAAAGATATCTTTGCTTGGAAGCCGGCCGACATGCCAGGTGTCCCAAAAGAGTTGGCTGAGCACAGAATCAATGTTAATGAAGGCTCCAAGCCTGTAAAGCAACGGTTACGACATTTTTCACCCAACAAGAAAGTAGCAATCAAGAAAAAATCACGAAACTAATGGCAGCCGAGTTCATAAGGGAAATTCTCCATCCTAACTGGTTGGCCAATCCAATCCTAGTACAGAAGAAGAACACGGCTGAGTGGCGCATGTGCGTCGACTACACGAATCTCAACAGGAATTGCCCGAAGGACCCGTTTGGGCTACCGCGCATTGACTAGATTGTTGATTCAACAGCAGGATTTGCTCTATTATCCTTTCTTGACTGCTACTCAGGATATCATCAGATTACGTTAAGAGAAGAAGATCAAAGTAAAAACTCTTTTATCACTTCGTTCGGTGCCTACTGCTATAAAACCATGTCGTTTGGACTGAAGAACACTGGCACTACTTATCAGAAGGCCATCTAGACATGCTTAGGTGAGCAGATTGGCAAGAACGTAGAAGCTTACGTTGATGATGTGGTAGTAAAGACAAAGGATCCAACAATGCTAATTCAAGACTTGAAGCAAACTTTCGAGAACTTAAAGAAATGGAGGTGGAAACTCAATCCGAACAAGTGCGTTTTCGGCGTACCATCTGGACAACTACTCGGTTTCTTAGTTAGTCATCGTGGGATCAAGGCCAACACTAAGCAAATCCGAGCTATAATAGAGATGGGTCCCCCTCGCTGCGTCAAGGATGTTCAAAAGCTGACGGGTTGCATGGCAGCTCTCAATCGCTTTATCTCACGACTCGGTGAGAAGGGACTACCCTTTTTCAAACTCCTAAAGAAGACAGGCAAGTTCGAGTGGACAGAGGAGGCCAAGGACACTTTCAAGAAGCTTAAGGCATACCTCACCTCCTTGCCCATTCTCACACCCCCAAAAAAGCATGAAGCTATGTTATTATATATTGCGGCAACTTCCATGGTAGTCAGTGTAGCAATCATCGTAGAAAGAGAAGAAGAAGGACACGTGTACAAGGTACAACGACCCGTCTACTACATCAGTGAGGTACTATCATATTCCAAAATCTGGTACCCACATATACAAAAACTACTCTACGCCCTCCTGATCACCTCCCGCAAGCTCCGACACTACTTTGAAGGCCACAAGATCACAGTGGTAACAAATTTTTCATTCAGAGATATCCTACGCAATAGAGATGCAACATGGCGTATATCCAATTGGGTAGTTGAATTTGGGGCACTGAACATAGATTTCACTCCTCGCAAGGCCATCAAGTCTCAGGCACTCGCAGATTTCATGGCATAATGGATAGAAATCCAACAACCAACACTAGAAACCATCCTCGACCACTGGAAGATGTACTTTGATGGATCACTCAAGTTAGGCGGAGTTAGCGTAGGTGTCCTCTTCATATCTCTAGATGGAAAACAACTCAAATATGTTCTTCAAATCCTATGGCAAGCTACAAACAATGAAGCAGAATATGAAGCCCTTATCCACAGGCTTCGGGTAGCTATCACTCTTGGGATCAAGTGACTACTCATCTACGGTGATTCGATAGTGGTCATCAACCAAGTCTACAAAGATTGGGATTTCACCAAAGACAACATGGGCGCTTACTGTGCTGAAATACGAAAACTCGAGAAACATTTTCAAGTGCTAGAAATTCTACATATCTTGCGTGATTCAAATATTGTAGCAAACGTCCTCGCCAAGCTCGGATCGGACATGGCGAAGGTCCCACCCGGCATGTTCACAGAGGAGTTGTCAGCTCCCTCTATCAAACAACCTGGTGAGATAACCCCATAACTTCTAGCTCGAGGCATCCAGATTTTGGTAGTCACCACCTCATGGACTCAAGTTTTCATTGATTATATCAAAGAGAATAAGTTGCTAGCAGATAAAGAAGAAGCTACCCGAGTTGTTCGAAGAAGCAAGAACTACGTCCTAGTGGGAGACAAACTCTATAGATGAGCCGCATCATCAAGAGTACTACTCAAATGCATCACAGCAGATGAAGGCAAAGAAATTCTAGGGGAAATCCACTCAGGATGTTGTGGTAACCATGCTGCCTCCAGAACTCTAGTAGGCAAAGCTTTCTGTTCTGGGTTCTATTGGCCAACTGCATTAAAGGACGTGGAAGAACTCGTTAGAAAGTGCAAAGGCTACCAAATGTTTGCAAGACAGGCTCACTTCCCAGCACACAATCTTATATGCACCCCACCTGCTTGGTCATTCTCCTGCTGGGGGCTGAATCAGGTAGGGCCCCTCAAGAAAGCCAAGGGTGGTTTCGAGTACATTTTTGTGCCCATTGACAAGTTCACCAAATGGATCAAGTACAAACCACTCGTCAAGTATAGCGCGGCTAAGGCAGTCGAGTTCATCCAAGACATCATGCATCGTTTTGGCATGCCTAACTGAATCATCACGGATTTGAGATCCCCTTTCATAGCTATTGAATTTAGAAGTTGGGCACAAGACTGCGGTATCAACATCGATTATGCATCAATGGCCCACCCTGAAGCCAACAGACAGGTGGAAAGAGCAAATGGCCTCATACTAGCCGGATTGAAGCCCAGATTGTATGAAGAATTAGAAGACTATGGTTCCAAGCGGATCGAAGAGTTGCCTAAAGTAGTATGGGGGCTTCGAACTCAAGTAAGCAGAGCCACCGGGTACTCGCCTTTCTTCCTAGTATACGGATCAGAAGTGGTACTACCAGCGGACTTGATTTAGACCTCACCAATGATAGAGAAGTATGATGGAGAAGCTGAACACATCCACAGGCTAGAGCTACACAGCACAGAAGAAGTCAGAGTCAATGCTACTCTTCAATCCGCTCGCTATCTCTAGGGTTTGAGGCGCCACTACGACAAAAACACCCAACCTAGTACCCTTCGAGTCGAAGATTTGGTACTTCGCCGCATTTAGAAAACAGATGGATGACACAAACTACTCAGCCCATGGGAAGGTCCTCTTATCATCGCCAAGGTTACCGGACCAAGATCATATGAGTTGATGACCGAAGATGGCATACCAGTCAGAAACTCATGGCACATTAGCCAGTTGCGAAGATTCTATGCCTAAGGACTCAAGACAGATTTTTTCTCCAAGATATTATGTAATCGAGGTTCATGATCAATATAAAAAAGATGATTTTTTGTCTTACAAAACCAAGCTATCCCGGGTTGTTCCCAACACCAGATGAGAGCAAATAGGCTGACCAAGCCTACGCTCGCCCTATCCCAGGTTATTCAACCTGGATGAGAGTATATATACACTCGACCTATCCCAGGTTATTCAACCTGGATGAGAGTAAGAAGGCTACTAAGCCAACACTCGCCCTATCCCAGGTTATTCGACCTGGATGAGAGTAAAAGAACACTCGACCTATCCTAGGTTATTCAACCTGGATGAGAGTAAGAAGGCTATTAAGCCAACACTCGCCCTATCCCAGGTTATTCAACCTGGATGAGAGTAAAAGAACACTCGCCCTATCCCAGGTTATTCAACCTGAACCTGGATGAGAGTAAAAAAACACTCGCTCTATCCTAGGTTATTCAACCTGGATGAGAGTAAGAAGGCTACTAAGCCAACACTTGCCCTATCCCAGGCTTATTCGACCTGGATGAGAGTACATATACACTCGTCCTATCCCGAGACGATCAACTCAGATGACTATCCTAGGTTATTCAATCTAGATGAGAGTAAGAAGGCTACTAAGCCTACGCTTGCCCTATCAGATTCAAACCACTCTAAGCCGTAGATATGTGCCATGCCTAAGAAGCAAAACTTGAAAGAAGTTATGGTCACCTAGATAACTCATCTGAAGAATAAACAAGATGAAGACATCCATATAGAAGATCAAAAGAGAATTATATTTCATCCATACAGGCAACGAAAAGTGTTATCTTTACAAGAGGCACTCAGAAATGAAGTTCTTTACATAAAAATCAAACATTATCATTTGGAGGAGGGAGTTTGATATCCAACTACTCGGAAAGTTGCTCAGCCAAGGCATCAACTTCAGGTTCCGCTCTCTTGACAGCATCTAGGTACTCTTAATTTTTTGCCTCTTCAGTGAGTTTCTCTAGAGGAACTGTCGGCGCAAGAACCCGGACGTGGGTCAAGATGTTTCTGATGCAGACGTGGGCGGCCCTCTTGACAAAGCCTTGAAGACAGATAGGGATCAAAGGGATAAATTGACCCCATGTTTGCCCATTATCCTTTGAAGTCCAAAGGAGATTGGCCACTGACCGAAAAGACTGCCACAAGCTAGCCTAGCTCTTTTCAGCCGTAGTCAGTCTGGCAGTTAGGTCTTCTATGGATTTCTTAGCCTGCACAAGATCTCGGTCAGCCCCACGCCTAATCAACCTGGCAAGAGCAAGCTCTCCCTCAGCACGCTCAATTACCTCTTCAGTCCTATTGTGTTCAGATCAGACTGTCACCCTCATGACCTCAATGTCATCCAAAAGCTGCTTCTTATTCCTTCGAAGAGCTGATCGCACAAGATATACAAGTCCAAAAACCAGAAAGACAAAGAAAGAAGGAAAAAGGATGAAAAACAAAAAGAACTCGGATACCTTCACAATCGTTTTTGAAGCCCTCAGACTTCTTGGATGCCTCTTGTAAAGCAGCCAGAGCGTCATTCTTCCTCCACTTCGATTCACCAATTTGGGTGTAGATAGCTCCTTCGGTGACTTGGCGCCCCTGGCGCTCTGCCTCAAGCTCGGACTGCTTACTAGCCAACTCGGCCTTCAAGAGATTCACCTCGGAGACCAGTTTCTTTTCAACTTCGCCAGAGCCAAAGAAGCTTGAGTGGTTCCGAGAGTAGGCCTTAGATGAAGAAAAGGAAAGATAAGAAGAAGAAGAAGAAGGCAAAAGAAGCGAACACCAAACCAAAAAGAAAGAGAGAATAAAGGACAAAGATTACTCACTTGTAACTTCTCTCCAAAAGAGGCCACCCCGCCATCAAGCTAGCCCATGAAGAGGACAACTCAGAAAGACGGAAGGCAGGGTCGAACTCCCTCAACACCTCATCCACCAGATGTTGATCACCCGCAAAGCGAACGACATCAAGGGAAGGTGGTGAGAGAGCCGATGCCTTGACCAAGGCTGTGTCATGGACAATAGCAACTCTAGCCACGGTTGCAGCCGGGTTCTGTGCCACGGTCACATCCTCCTCAACCTAGGCAGACTCGGCTTGATCGACAGAGTGCTGCTCAACCATGGTGGTCACCTCCTCTATCACCACAACGCTGACAGTACGCTCTGAGTCCTAGGACCCAGTAGGTAGAGAAGAGGCAACTATCGGCGCAGCATCAACCTGGGTGGAGGTGGAAGTTGACTAGGGGTTGGGAGACGGCGTCAACACCGACCTTCAAGTATGAAAGAACTCATCAGAAATACAATCAGATAAAGAAGAAAAGAGCTGAGCAGACAAGTCAAAAACACACTTGGCAGTTTTCTTCTTCATCATACCAATGCCACCAAGCCAACCAGAAGTCGGCTTAGGAGGAGGCATGGCAGCGGACAAAATATCAACACCCGCTTGGGAAGGAGCTGATAGGTCTGGCACTATGACTCCATAAGAACCTTGGTTTTATTTACGACCACTGATAAAAGGGTGAGAACATCAAAACCAAAAGAAGCCGGATCGTTGAAAGCAACAAAGATTAGATGTTTTGAATTGACTACTTACCGGCACGCAATGAGAGGCGTGTCCTCCTCTTCATTCTCTTCCTCAACGAGGTTCACCAAGGAACTAGCTGGACAAACAGAGAACTCAGGTTAAGAAGGAACCACAAAAGAGGAGCAAAATGAAATCAATGATATGCTCACCTAGGAGCATGCTACCTGTGATTTGCGCACCCGAAGAACGAAGCCTCTTTGGAGTAGATGCACTTATGGAAGAACTATCCACCAGCACCCTCTTCACGGTGGATCGGGCAGCGCGGGGCACAACTCGGGGAACATAGTCCACGTACAGCGAACCGGGTTCAGCCAAAGAAGCCCCCGGTAAGCTGATCGCAGCACCAGACTCACCTGTCCTCGTGAGGGCCCCTTGGTCCCCACCTTCTCCGGCCCCAACCGGGCTGTCCTCTAGAGGTAGCGAGGGCTTGTCATCAAAATTCTACCACCACTCCTGCATCAAGTCAACTCACATCAAGATACTATGCAAAGAAGATGGAAAAACGATGAATTTAAAGAGGAGAACACTTACAACAGAAGGCAGACTGGCGGTAGTGTACTCATCAACACTATGCGGGATGATGCTCACACCTTTTAGAATCTTCTAGAGGCGCTCCAAGACTTTGTCCTCCATCAGCTCCCTCGTCGGAACCATCTAGGACGGGTCCTCGGCCCCGGCATACTCGAAGCCGTAGGTTTCCCTCGCCTTCAAGGGCGGAACCTAGCGATGAAGGTAGCTAACCACAATTTTGAACCCAGTCAAGTCTTGTTGTTTCAAGGTCTTGATTTTATCAAGGAGCGGCTTGATTTTTTGAAGCTCCTCGGTCGTCAATGGCGTCTTCTCCCACCAGTCATTGATGACTGGACCGGCATCCGAATAAGCAACAAGGGGAGGATCCATATTCCTGGTGTAAAACCACTCAGTCCTCTAGTCTTTCACTGAATCAACTAAGGTGTAATCGAAGTACTCCTTCTGCTTGTTCTGGCAAAACTAAATACCGCACCCGCCCAAGACAGAAGTATTGTTGGACCTAGGATGCTGTTTCAGATGGAAAAGATACCGGAAGAGAGTGATAGAAGAGAGGATTTCAAGGAAAGTTTCACAAAAATAAACAAAGACAGAGAGATGTAGAACCCCATTTGGGGTGAGATGGTTTAGGGAAATATCAAAGTAACGAAGGAAATGATGAAGGAAAGGAGAAGCAGGGAGACACAGGCCAGCACGAACGAAAGACAGGAAAAGAACAATTTCCCCAGGGTTGAGATAGGGAACTCGGTGCTCACCAGGCACCCTCCACTCGACAAGACCCTTCTCCTAGATCAGGCCCTCGTCAGCTAACTCCTTCAATTGCTCCTCTTTGTTGCTCAAAGCAGGCCAGCTATTTGCCACGGTCCTCATGGCGATGAACTCTTGGTTCTCGATCACCTCAAGAGCCTTCTCTTGGTCCACTTCGACGGCCTTTCTCTTGCCGCCTGCTGCCTTATTGCCCATACACCAAGGGCGCTCTCTCGAACTAAGATGCACAAGGGATGGGCAATGGTGGAGAGGCGGTGATGGTGGTGGCAGCTCTCCAGAGGATGGGACTAGGGTTTGCAAGCCTGGAAATCGGAAGGCAAAAGCGTGAAGCAGATGAAGAGAATGAAGAAAACGAGGTATTTACCTTTATAATGGTAAAAACGCGGCCCACACGGCCCACTAGACGTGGCAACCAACACGGCGGTTTAGTTTTTACCTTCTTGCATTAACTGCCTGACACGACCAAAATGACAACGGCACAACTTTTCACACAGAATAGTGCAACAGACAGATTTCAGACTTATCCATCCACAGAAATTGCTACCGAGTAGTTTCAACCCGAAACGCTTAGAAAAAACTCAGCAATTACAATACAGGCAAAGAAGCATCAGAAATAACCCGAAAATCATTCAGAAGTACTCGGGTGGACGCAGAAGACAGCGAGTCAAGGGAACAAGACTTTTTATTACCAATATCTTCAAGGGATAGAGGATTACATATCTTACAAGACCCGACGAACTCGGTACTACGATGAACAAGGTAGCAACAAGGAACCCGGCAGAAATCAGCTCTGGAACAATTACGTGTTCCAAGTTGCTACTCGGCAGAACACACTCTACTCGGCTACACTGTTTTCTTCAAAGGAAGGGCACAGTGCATCCAAGATTGGTGTCAGCGGCACAGCAGAACAACATGGACCAGGCGAAGCTCACAGGCATCAGTCTACCCAAGGACCGATGTGATGCTGGATCAGGTGCTGATCTACACCGGACAGTCACGAGGTAGGCTAGAAGGATCAACCCAGAACTGCTGGATGAGGGCACATATCCCACGTCACAAGACTTCTTCCATCTGCCAGTTATGACCTATCCAGCGAAATACTGTTGAGATATTAGTCTACCTCTAATCTCTATCACAAGACTTCTTCCATCTACTACAGGCAATACAAGATTTCTAACTCACGCCAGGGGCTGCTTCTACCTCACAAACCATTCATATTCATGACTACAAGCTTCAAGCTCTACACCAAGACTTCACTGGTTTACAACAGCTCGCAAGAGGGTATTTATAGACCAAGGAGCGGTGTACATAGACCAAGTCCAACAACAGATTCAACCTGACAGCCACCAGGAAAAAGGTACAAAGCAGTGAAAGCAAGTTAGAAAAAAGTGACCACATGCAAAAGCTACAGTACATCAGGACGGCATATCCGAAGGAATATTCAAACACTATGCGACTCGTGACCGCGCTGCATTCACCACACAACGACCAACTACCACCTACCTCTGACAAATTACCTGAGAATACGATAAATGGACCCTCTGTCCGAGTTTTTCTGTACAAAAGAACCAGGATATAGGCTCGGGGGCTGCAGGGTACATATCCTCAGGAAAGATTTTTAGTTTTTTTAGCTCGGAAGATTCAAGACCCTAACTTTTTGTTCCAAATAGCAAGAGGCTCGGGGGCTACACTCAGTGAGTGCCCTTTTTCTCCGAAAAAGCGCACATCACTCAAGGATTTTTTCAGGAAAGACTACTTCAAGGTTTCTCTTCGAAAGAACCCGGACCAGAATTGCTTCTCCTGGCAAGACTTGAGGAAGCAAGGAGGCTTTCGAGTTCAACCATGAAACGCTCGGGGCTTGTCAATATGGGACCCACAGGGTTCCTCATCGGAACAATTACTGGCAGCGAGCCCTGGCCTGGCCCACCGCTAGATAGGAGAGGCGTGATGACAGACAACACCGATTTCGAGTAGAACAGGCCAAACTAGCCGGACTCCTAATAGAAAGTACCTTCTATAATTAGATCAGGACACCTTCTTTGTATCCGACTAGGATTGTAACTGCATCATAGCCGTCCCTACCTATATAAAGAGAGGCTATGGGCACCCCCTGTAAGAATCTTAGACACGATCAACAATCAATCCAACGCAAAGGCTGACGCCGACTAGACGTAAAGGCTATTACTCGATCACGAGGGTCTGAACCAGTATAAATCGACTGTCTCTTGCGTTCACCGTCAAGTTCCCCGCCCGTCGAAGCCCGAACAACTGTCTCGGGTACCCCCGTGGCAAGCTATCGGTGGTAAAACATCGACAGACCCTAATCCTAAAACCTTAACCGACTAAACCTGCTCAATGCGGCTCAATGCATGTGACGAGCCCTTGCACGGACGCGGCAGCATGGGAGCCCCTCTCTTTTCGCATCTACTTCTCCTTGTTTTTCGTTGATGTTGCATGGCCGGTGGATCGACGATGACAAGGCCCTAGAGCGGTCAGGCCGGCTATGGAAGCCTATAGTCGCCGCACGCCCCGATG